>NC_142932.1:99947070-99979570 GCF_046866305.1 Octopus bimaculoides | reverse complement strand
AATAATGTAAATAACAGCTAAATGTCTGGTACACAAATATATGTTATTAAGATGATTTATCTGTTGCATACGGTTTTTCACTTTAAGTAAATTCACAGATAAACGGTTCTAATAGAAAGGCAGAAGACACGAGAAGTAAAAATAAGGAATATACACGCACAATAAAATATAGAAGTGTAAAGTATAATTTGTTTCATAATCTCTAATAAACATGATAATGAATGGAATAATTCCCCGTTTGAACTTTCTTCTATATATATGTGTGTGTGTGTGAAGACACTCAGAATATGAGATGGCGTACAAAAGTATCAAATCACCTAAAAAAACAAATTGAAAGCAGCGAAAAATCTCACCTGAAAATACAACTGTTGGAGATTGAAAAAAAGATAGATATCAAGCAGTAGTAGCCAATGGAGCCACCTCCAATGACACGCAAATAGTGAGCGGTGTTCCGCAAGACACTGTTTTGGGACTACTACTGTTCATAATGCCCCTTTCAGATATGCCCTCAGCCACACAGAGAGCCACAATCACAAGTTATGCAGATGATACAAAAGTCTCACAAGTGACATAGAGCCCTAAAGACACTATGCATCTGCAACGTGAGTTAGATAAAATATAGAAGTGGACTAAGAAGAATAACACGCAGTTTAATGCTGAAAAGTTTCAAGCCTTATACTATGAGCATGCAAACTAAATTCAATACCAGTTAAATACACTGGACCTGCAATCCCAGAGACACGGTCAGTGCGAGACCTGGGTATTTACATGAGTAATGATGCATCCTCCATGTGCATGTTGCTAAGTTGGCAATGAAATGCAGGCGGCTGACAGGATGGATTCTTAGAATTTTTAAAACGAGAGATCAGGAATCCCTGGTGGTCCTCTGAAGGACATTTGTCCTAAGTCGCATTGACTATTGCTCCCAGCTATGGTCACCAATCAGTGTAAAATTAATTGCCGAACTTGAGGCAATCCAACGAAGTTACACGAAGATAGCTTCTATGTAGCATATAAGCTACTGGGAAAGACTGAAGAGATTGAGACTCAATTCCATAGAGCGTAGGCGGGAAATAAATGCCATAATATACATCTGAAAGATCCTAGAGGGACTCGTCCCAAACTTTGGCATTGAGAATTACACTAACACTAGAACGGGGCGTCACTGTATAGTGCCAAAGACTCTCACTTTGCCATCAAAATATAGTACAAGATATTGCAACAACCTGGGCTTCAGAGGACCACAGCTCTTCAATATCCTCCCGAAGGACCTGAGAGACCTGCATGGGGTGGATGTAGGTGTCTTCAAAATAAAAACTGGACCTCTTACTGTCAAGTGTCCCAGATGAGCCAACTTCACAGCAGGAAGTGTAAATGAGGGCAGTGGCGTCAAACTCCCTCATGCACCGAATGCTAAGTTCTAAAAAGAATTAGTGAAGTAAAAATTATGTAGCAACACCAAATGGTGGTGCCCCAGCATGGCCATAGCTCGTGAACTAAAACTAGTTCAATTCAACTCTATTCAATGTAAAAACAAAAGACGTAAAAATTTCAATTTAAGACTTAATTGTGTTCTTGTCTATGATGCTCAATTCTTCTTTGTAGGTGTCATAAATTCAAAAATGTATTTTTGTCTTTTTCTACTGTTAAGTAGGTTGTTAATATCTTTTTCTGATGAAAATGTGTGCTTTAAACTCGTAGGGCAAACCTTTGAACTGAGAATTTTAAGTTCATTGATTAATTCAAAGTACTTTTTAAAATCAGCTTTATTAACTTGTTCTTCTTCCATATCATTATTTAGAAATTTGGAATTTATCATTTGACTTGTAAAATTTTTGGTTTCATCTGGATTATTGCAACATTCTGTTTCTCTAGTTTCATAATTTTGTAGTTCAGTAAAAGTAACAGTATCATATTTTAATTCCTTGAGTTCCTTAAGTGAGCATTGCAGCTCGTATTCCCCATTTTCTAAAGTCAATCCAACTGATGTTTTTTCAAGCAAATCTTCACTCACTGAATTCTGTATTAGGAGACCTGAATTTTTCCAGCAATTTACATTTGTCTCTTTTACAACCGAATCCCATGCCTGGACTGACTAAAAAAATACCATCCAATAATGATGTTCTTCTTGAATTGATCCTTTCACATCTTTCTTTATTAACCAAATTTTTAATAAAAATCGTATTGTAGTTGCACTTGAATGACCAAATTATCCCTTGGTCTAAAGGTTGTAAATTTGCAGTTGTGTTTCCGGGGTAGAAGAAAAAGTTCTATATTTCAAAGCTTTGTGTTTGTGGCGTGCTGCATTATCACGGAGCAATAATATTTTTCTCGGTTGTTTAAAAAATTCGTAATTGATTTCTTTTAGGTAAAAAGAAAATCTGTTTTCCGTCACCCATGCTGTATTGTTCGTTTTTATAATAAAATTCCTGTTCCGAAATGTCAATATTCTTGAAACAACGAGGTTTAAGACTTTTTCCAATAGAAAGGTGTTTAAACTTCTCATCAGTTGCACTACAAGTCAATAATATTGTAATTCTCTCTTTTGATTCCTTTAATTTTGTATTATCATCATTAGGAAAAACATAACCTTTGTCGGGAATTTTTTGTAGAACAATGCAGTCTCATCTGTGTTAAAGATATTTTCTGCATTATATTCAAGAAGTTTGTCTTTAAATTTATCAAGAAATTTATCTATTTCATTTTCAGACACGTCAACTTTAGTACCCGTTTGAATTTTAAATTTAACATTATTTCTCAAAAAAAAAAAAAAAAAAAAAAAGGAATTTAACCACCCATTACTGGCCTTAAACTCATTTTCATCGTTCTCTTTCGCAATTTCCAGAGCATTTTGTTTGATGATATGTCCATTTATTAGGATTTTTAGCGATCTAATATTTTGAAGTTCTTCAATAAGTGATTCATCTACCTTGGACTCAATTGGCTGTAGTATTTTCGTGTTTAAATTCTTTCTTGATTGATGGAAGCCTCAACAATGCAGATGGGTAAATCTCCAAGTAACAAAATATAGTGGTATTGAGAGAGAGATATATATAAGAAGAAGCGTAGAAACGTAGAAAGTGACGTAGAAGGCGTAAAAGAACGCAGAAAAAGCGTAAAATCTCGTCTCACTTCTCTCGGATCGATTATTAATCAAAAGTGCTTCCTTGATCCTTAAAGTCTATTAGTGTTAGTGATTTCTTTGTAGACGACCAAAAAATAACAAAAACCAAAATTATATTTATTTAATGAAAATCTGCCAAAGGCGAACTTTTCTTTGGAATTCGTTATACAGAGAGAAAATTCGTTATTGACAGAGTTCGTTATTGACAGAGTTCGTTATTGACAGAGTTCGTTATTGACAGAGTTCGTTATTGACAGAGTTCGTTATTGACAGAGTTCGTTATTGACAGAGTTCGTTATTGACAGAGTTCGTTATTCACAGGTTAGACTGTATTATACAATGTCTGACGATATTAAAGCTATATGCTGTGAGTGAAGCGTCGGTATTCATTAATTTTAGTGCAATAATTTTGAGATGATTTAAACAGATGCTTACTGCCGTTACAATGTGAGAAATATTGGCATTCGTGTTTATATGGTCGTGTTTTGTTGTTGTTTAACCCAGAGTCAACCTGATTGAGCAGATTTAAGATCCAAGTTGTCTTAGTCGGGTCCAACTTGTTTTTCTTTTAAACAACATAATCCAACATCTGGTCAACAGACGTGCTGTCTCTTCTTCTACAATTTTTACCACTGGTACTGTGGCTTCTGCACTTCGGACCCAGTTAATCTCGTACCACCTTCATTTAGGTACCACTTCCAATTTACCTTTCTTTCTCTCATCATCCATATTGTACCCATTTTACCGTCCCAAACTCCTACATAACCCACTGCGCCTAGTTTTATCCACCTCAACCGCGTGCATAGGCCCTAGAGAATTACTTCGCCTTCCACAAGCACATGTTTTTCTTACAGTCGTTGACTTGAAACTGTTTAAGAGGAACTTGAACGCCAACGACCTCACAGGCTTTCGAGGGCATGCGAAGAGCATGGGTACACCCTCTTACGCCAGACCAAAGAAACAAATAAAACGAACGCAGGGCTATATTATCCAATGTGTCCTTCGTTTTCCCAGAAGGCAAGATGTAATCTTAGAGAAGATATTTTTATTGCTGCTATTTTTAGTAGATAACGCGACTGCAAAGAGGTCTACGCATTGCATTGTGTGTGTCGCAACAGCAATCGCGGCACAAGGCGTCGTGCATGTTTACCTTTTGTGGCTAAACTAATTCCAGGTGATAAAGTGTATTTCATATGAATGTATCGAATAACAATCATTAATACATTAAATGTGTGTGTGTGCGCGCGCATGCATGCTCGTGCATGAGCGTATGTTAATACATCAGTATAAACAATATAAATGCTTCTATCATGTATGCACGATAGCATTTATGTTTGCATGCATGTTTGTTTACATATATTTATTTACAAACGTAGTATGTACAACCAACTGGTTTTTATTCTTATGAATATGTGTGCGTTTATGCATATTTGGAATATGTACACACGCATACATATACACTCGTACATATATGAATACATCCACATGCATCCACATACATTCGCTCATATATACATACCTACATACATAGAAAATCCCTCTGTTATAGAACACATTCATAAACTTAGAAAATCCCTCTGTTATGGAATATGCCGACTCAAGGAATACTGGTGAAATATTCCGATCATAAATTCTGTCAAATGTAAACATAACAGGCCGGATATTGTTGTTTGAGACAGAGGGGCAAAGGTATGTACCGTCATAGATGTCAATGCCTTACAGATATAAATATCTCTTTGAAAATCAAAGAAAGGACAACCTCTTCGAAGCCTCCAGCTTCCATATCCAGACTATGAATTCATATTCATACCAATAATAATTGCAGCACTAGGTTTTGTTAGTAAATGATTAAAGGAGAATCTGGATAAACTGGGATTTTCAGAAAGAGAAATCGACCGGCTAATTCGTACATTACAAGTGCAATCTGTCAATGGAACAGTAAAAATATGCAAGACTTTTCTCAAGTTCCAAATGATGTTCTTGATTATATGTTACTAAATTTTCAAGTGATAATCTGGAAAAACTAGGATTTTTTGGCAAAGGATGTAACCCAGCTTTACAGAGACAATTTTGTAGGAGGGACAGTAAAAATACGCAATATTTTCCTAAAGTTTAGTATGTAATGCTTATCGTTGTTGCTATGCAGATTTCAGCAATAAATTATTGTTTGTTGACTATAAAGCAGCTTCTTCCATCTAGAAAGTTCTAATAAATAAATATAAAAATGTAAGATCATACATATATACATAAATACATACATACATACATGCATACATACCATATACACACGTATACATACATACATACATTCATGCGTACGTACATACTTACACATACAAACACACTCATGAATAACCTTGGAATATGAATATTAAATTTTAAAGGAGTATTAATTAAGTTATACTAATCACTCGTATATTTTCCGACATTTATCATTTATCTACACCAGCATGAGAAATGCAAATCTACCTCTGTGTGTATGTGTGTGTGTGTGTGTGTGTGTGTGTGTGTGTGTGTGTGTGTGTGTGTGTGTGTGTGTGTGTGTGTGTGTGTGTGTGGCGCCGGCACAGGGCTTGCAGCAGGCAAAAATCGTCTCAAATCGGTGGTGAGATTGCTAGACGCGCATTTCATCTTTAATGAGTTTTGTTAGTGGCATGTAGTCACCGTCTAAGATCCGCATTTTCAATTCAGACGTGAGGTCGTGAAGTCAGAAAAGGACCCAGGCCTTTATCAACCACTACCCCAAGAATATTCTTTGGCTGCAGAAAATCAGCAATATAGTCTTGTGGAAACAAAACCGAACAGAACCCTGTTGAGACAGAATAAACGAAGAAAAAGAATCGTTGGATTGGAGACAACCTGAGAAGGTCCCGTGCAGGAGCGTCAGGCTATCTCTTCGATAGAATCATTAGAGAAAAGAAAGAGACAGGAAAGCTAAGCAAGTTTTGGTGGAGGAACTTAGAGAATGAAGTGAAATCTGGATGGAGCTGGGACAAATGGAGAGGAAGGCCCAGATCCGGAATTCGTCGTTGATCTATGCCCCAAAAGAGACCAAGGACCTGATTTTGTAATACACGCACACGCACACACGTGCGTACATACATACATACATACATACATACATACATACATACATACATACATGCACATATGTACATGGTGGAAGTCGTTTAATGTGATAACTTTGGCCAAAACCTTTTCGATAACAATGATCGGATGATAACATTACACAAATAAAAGTATGTGGCACACTAGCTTTTATAGCAATAACCAGTTGATAACGTTATTTGGAATTATAATGAACAGCTTCATTATAATGAAGGATTATAATGAACAGCTTCCACTGTGCGTGAATTCCCCCCAAAAAAAGGAAAGAAAGAAAAGACAAAAGGAAGTGGAGTTAGGCTCCTGTAAGAATTTCGGTATATTTCAATTAAATGTAATTTATGAGTTTTGGCAGAGTTACGTGTATGTATGTATGTATGTATGTATGTATGTATGTATGTATGTATGTATGTATGTATGTATGTATGTATGTATGTATGTATGTAGGACTTAATTGATTTGTGGCTTGAGAAAAGAAGAATATTTGAGAGTGAGGAAAGATGGTATGTTAAATGTTGCATACATTTTATGCTAACACTTTTATTAATAGATTTTTATGATGTTGCATTGAAATAAAAAGAAAAGTAAGAGAATATAGAAAACAGAATAAATAAAAGGAGGAACGTCTGGATCTTATCAGACGAAGGAAGACTATGGTATTTCACAATACACACACACACACACACACACACACACACACACACACATGTATGTACGTATGTATGCATGTGTGTGTTTGTATACATTCACATACAGTTTGCAAGTAGATAAACAAATGAAAGAGCGTAGCACTCAACACCTGTAGTTGGTGATGTAAATATTTAATGATAATACGTTTCATTTCCATATCAGTAAAATTTTATTGGCGGAGATATAGTTATATAATCTCTAGTTTTAGGTGTGCGAAATCAGTCTAAGAAGGATTTAAGTATGGCTTTTCTAAGTAATATTGTATGAGGAGCGTTCAGGTCATATGAACAGATTGATAAAATAGAGACACCAAATAATTATATATATATATATATATATATATATATATCAGTACCGCCGAAAAGTCTTCGGCCACTTTGAACTATTGCAAATTTCTACTAATTGCCAACTTATAAGTAGATGTTTTGCATTGCATTTTTTACAGATGAAACATTGGCCCTGTTGGAGTCATTTCCATACCTAACCATTATATTTTGTAGTAGTGGTTCTGAATGAGAAGGGAAGATGCAAGACGACCACCCAAAATGGCCGAACAAAAGTTTTCAGCCACCTCACATAAACGAATCAAGATACAATGTTTTAAAGCAGCAAAATGTCTATAATGAAAATTTATCACATAATGTTCATTTCAAGAAGTTACTGTACATTGTTAATATTTCGTGTAGCTTGAATAATTGCTTCAATACACCTGGGAAAAGATGTGTATAAATCCTTTACCATCATCACAGGTATGAGATGCCATTCTCTGTGGCTGAGCTCTCACAACTCTTCAAGATTGCGTGGATTCTTCTGACGAACTCTTCTCCTTAGTTCTGTCCACATTTGCTCGATAATATTTAAGTCAGGGCTCTGAGCTGGCCAGTCTTTCAATACGGTAGCACCATCAGTCAGACTCTGTTGTGTTGCCCGCGTTCTGTGACATGCTGAAAAATCTTGCCTTCATCCAAGTCTGGTATCAAATTGCCCTTCAGCAACTGGATGTATTTGGCACTATTCAAGTTACTGTCAATTACGACCAATTTTCTTGAACAATCACCTATGTATCTTCAAAGCATCAGACTGTTACCCCGAAACTTCACTGTTTTCGTCGTTTAACGTGGGTCGTTTCGCTTTCGTGGAGGCCTTCTGACAAATTCTCGCTTATTACAAAGCGAATATGTGTGTGTGTGGGGGGTGGGGGTGGGGTGGGGTGTTTGTGTGTGTGTGTGTGTGTGTGTGTGAGTGTGTTTGTGTGTGTGTGTTTGCCCCACCATCGCTTGACAACCGATGCTGATGTGTTTACGTCCACGTAACTTAGTGCTTCGGCAAAAGGAACTGATAGAATAAATACTAAGCTTACAAAGAATAAGTCTTGGGGCCGATTTGCTTCACTAAAACCGTTTAAGGTGGTGCTCCAGCATAGCCGCAGTCAACAGACTGAAACAAGTAAAATAATATATATATGTATGTATGTGTGTGTGTGTGTGTGTGTGTGTGTGTTGAACCGATAATCCCTACACATTTTTGTTTCTCTTACCTTTTTTTTTTTTTGGCATCCCTCCATTTTTTTCCTCTCAATCCTTTCTGTCGAAGAGCGCAGGCTCGAATCATCAAAGACTTTTCCATTTTTTCCGGGCTTTAAACTAATACAGCTGGTTGTTCTCGCATCTGTCTTCGTCTTTTGTTTTCTGTAAATTTGAACTGCTTATATATATATATATATACCCAGATATGCACCTATACATACAGGTGGATGTCGGTATGCACATACCTGTACGTATATATGCATATACTCATTTACTTTTGTTTTTACATGATTGAACGCAGCGTCTCACAAAAATTGTAAGTAGTTTTCGTATATATATATATATATATATATATATATATATATATATATATATATATATATATATATATATATATATGTATATATATGAACTTTACGCTAGCTAAAATATGTTTGTGATATATTTTAAATTCTAAAAGCAAATTCACTGCAGTTACCACAGAGAAAAAAATCTGTTGTGGTAAAATATGTAAAAATAATATCTGCCCAGTACCTCCTCCAGCAGTTTCCCTGACGCGTGTTTCTGACTCCTTAGCCTTCCTCAGTGGGAAATACCGAAGAGAGAGACAAACATGGGCCGATTCAAAGCTGTAGCTTCAACTAAAAAACAATCAACATCAGTGACTGAATTTCGTTAATGGACCGCTTGCTTAGGATAAAAATAGCAACATCAGCGCCGAGCAGTGATTAGTCACATATTTTAACTTCTGAAGGCAAATTCATTGAAGTTACCGAGAAGAAAAAAATTCTCTTTTTTGGCAAAATCCAGTATATATATTTAACCGAAAGTAAAACAAGCAAAAACCTAATTATACTGGTTGTATTTATTGGTTTATTGACAAGCTCATCGATTCAGAGTCGAGAGTGTGTCATGACAAGCCGTATATCCCTTTCCAATCGTAAACGACTTTTGTATTTCGTCTTCAAATTTGCTGAAGCAGTAAAGCCTTTTTCACATAAATATGTTGAGCTAAATGAAAGCAGAGTTTGTATTGCCTTCTTTAAACAATTTGGGTACTATTGTGCAGATACAAATTCACTTCAAAAGCTTTGAAGGCTCAAATAACATTTCCTTTATGATTGTCAGAGTGTCAAAGAGGTTTGATATTGTAAATGCAATTAATAGACTGATTCACGTTTTGAGGCAATATCGAATCATGACAGAAGGTGAACTCAACCTTGCACATGCAACATTATTGGACAAATACCCAATCGATCTCTAAGAAAAGATGCTAGAGGAAATAAGGCGCCTTAAGAAATTACATGCATAAAATTTTGGTAAAAATATGGGGCCACATAAACTATTAAATATAATAACGTTCAAGCTAAATGACATTTTCCCAAATGTATGTATTGCATTGCAAATATCCTGCACATTGCTAGCTTACAGTAGCATCTGTTACGGAAGCCTTCTGCAAAGTAAGGATCATCAAGACCTTCTAAAGGGGCATGATGACATAGGAAAAACTGAACAACCCAGCCGTCCTAAGTACTGAGAGCGAACGTGCAGAGAGAATTGACTTTTGTGAATTACATTTGCTATAAAAAGATCACGTAAAGCTTGCTTCACTTAATTATAAGAATTCATTTGGAGAATTTTAAAGGAATTCTTGATAAAGTGTATATATTTCCAATATCGTCGTCGTCATCGGCGGCGGTGGCTTTTATCTCGTATTCGAGTATTTATTCTTCTTTGCTGAACGCTTCCTTTATGGTGATGCCGCTAATGACTTTGTAGACCAATTTTTATGTAGAAGAGTCGATAGCATTGACTGCATGGCAATGTTGGTGGAGGATGAAGTTAATTTCATCTAGCCTTTCTCTCCTGTCGTTTGATTTTTTCCTTTTTTTCTTCTGATGGCTTTGAAGTTTTTGGTTCCGATAGTGATAGAACACCGACATTTGGTACGGGCTCAAGCTTGTGTTTCAAACAATTTAGGCTCAATTCCAGTGGCCTTCAGTCTTGTTTTGAGTTGGTCCTTGTGTCTTCGAAGAGGGCAACCCCATGGTCTTTTTCCTGAAGTGAGCTCACTGAATAAGACCTGGCGTGGGAACCTTGACTGTTGCATTCTTGTTACATGTCCTGACCACCGAAGACGGTGTTTCATGATCAGTGATTCGATACTTTGTTGGCTCTTTCCGGGGCTTTGTTGTTGGTTACACAATGTTCCCATTTGATGCTCAAGATTGAACGAAGCTTTTGTTGGTGAAATTGTTCTAATTTTTGGATGTCGTGACGATATAGAGTTCAGGTTTCGCAGCCATATAGCAAAGTTGAGAAAACAACAGCATTATAAACCAAAGTTTTACTTGTTAAGTTAAGATCTTTGTGGTTGAAGATGCATTTGGTTAACTTTCCAAATGACCCATGTGCAGTTCCAATTCTGTGATCCACATTCTTTTCTGGGGTGCACTTGTTTGGTAAAAGGCTGCCTAGATATGAAATACGCTCTTACTTTTCGAAAGTATATCAGAGATGGTAATATCAAAATCTGGTAAGATGGTGTTTGGGGCTAGATGTGCAAGGACCTTGGTTTTCTTGATGTTTATTGTGAGGCCAAAGCGATGGTAGGCCATAGCAAAGTTGTTTACATACTGTTGGAGTTCTTCTTTTGTATGACATAGGATAGCATTGTCATCAGCATATTGAAGTTCTGAGATGTGTTGCATATGTGTGTTAGATGTTTAGACTGAAGTCTACTAAGATTGAAAAGTTCTCCATCATATTGATATATGATGTCAACTCCTGGATTGTCTGGAGGAATTTCGTGAAGCATTGCAGCCAGATATAAGAAGAATAGCGTAGATTCCAAGACACATCCTTGTTTTAGTTTGCACGTGATTCGAAATTTTTCTGACACCATATTTTGGTGGAATACATGTCCAGACATATTGCCATGCATTACTTAAACGAAAGAGATAAAGAGATCAGAACATCCAAAGCAATGAAGAACCTTCCACATAGCAGCTCTTGGGACGCTATCAATGGCATTTTCTAAGTCATAGAAAACAAGAAAAATTGGGTATTGTTGTTCCCTGATTTTCTCCTGGAATTGCCTTGCACAGAAAAATCATGTCAATTGTGTTACGAGAGGCACAGAATCGACATTGAGATTCTGGTAGGATCTTTTGGGCGATGGTCTGGAGCCGATTTAGAAGAATCCTGACAAATACTTTTCCAGTGATGGAAAGTAATGATATATACCTCTATAGTTCCTACTGGCTTTTCGATCACCTTCTTGAAAATCGTTGATGACTGCATCTTTCAGTTCTTTAGGAACGTGTTGGGATTCCCATATCTTCAGAAAAATGTGGGAATTCCCACATCTTCATAAGATGCGGGTTTGCAAGGGTAAGCCTTCGTGTTTGATCAGCTCAAAAGGGATGTTATCTGAGCCTGGAGACATCCTTGATGTCATTTGCTTCATCGCTTGCTTGAATTCATGAAAAGTAGGCTTCCTGTTCATCCACAGCTGAGGATGATGATTGGAACATTTTCCAGGAAGTTCTCAGCTGTGTTCGAGTTACTATTTAGGAAGGTGGAAAAATGTTTCTTCCAGCATTGGAGTATATCTTGTGGATCGGTCAAGATGCTTGTATTGTCAGCTTTTAGAAGGGATCCAGATGATCTTTGCACTGGTTCAAATAACTGTTTCGTCCAAGCATAAACATTTCTGAGGTCACGTGCATCTGCATAGCTCTGAAGTTCGACTGTTTTTTGTTGCCACCAACTGTTCTGCAGTTCTCTTAGTTTTGTTTGAGACTCCTGTTTTAGCTTCTGGAGATGCTTCTTTTTGAGTCCAAATCTTCGGTCTTGTTCATGAGCCAGTCGAGCATTCCTTTTGTGCATTGATCAGGTTGTTGATTTCAATATTGTTTTCATCAAACCAGTCCTGATTTTTGGATTTGGTGAAACTGATGATAGCGTATGCTGTTTCTGTGACTATGTCGCGAATGGTTCTCCATTTTTCATCAATAGACTGGTTGTTTACTGGGTTAGAACTAAGTTCCTGTGTAATTTAGACAATAGTCTATTCACCGCACCCTGTATATATATGCCTGCGCGTTTGTGTTTGTGTACGCGCGCACGCGCGTGTGTATGCACGACAGATTTACACACATTTACCGCCTACCAAATCTCACAAGGCTTTGGTCAGCCCGGGGCTATACTAGAAAACACCTGACCCGAGTGCCACGAAGCAAGCTTTTTCAACGCACAGGTATGCTTGTATACATTTCTCTTGTCTATCTGAAAATGATGTTGTTGATTGCTGGAGGCCGTTGTCCCAAAACTATTTCACAAATGAGACCGGCTCTTGGTACCCTAGGGAAGCGAATCGTTAGATTATTGTGCAATTGCTATTGATGTCGTCAATATAGTTTAATTTACACCTTGGAAAATGTACCTATGAAAATTTCATTAAAAAATATGCATTACTAAAAAGTTAGTAGTAGTCTCATCCAACGTGGAGATAAATTCCAACTTTCTTAAATGGAATGCTTGAGAATTGCGGAATTTCCTGCATTAAACCGTTGGTACCAATGTTAATCCACAAATAAAGAATATGCATGTATGCATGTATGTATACATATATACACACACGCATATATATATATATATATATATATGCACACACAGTCACACACACACACACACACACACACACACACACATATATATATATATATATATATATATATATATATATATATATATATATATATATATATACACACATACACACATATATTGAAAGTGCTAAATATTTAAATGCTTCATATTTGTGTTGAGGTTGTTGCATCTAAAAATGTGCTTATCATCATCATCATCATCATGACACTTGAACTCAATACCTATGAGCATATCCACACAACCATTTCCACCTCTACCTTATTTATGTATCTATATTGTACCTTATATGTTTCTATAATATCCGGTGAACACACAACTTTTAAAATCGTTTTTACTACTTTGCGCCCATTTTTTTTCGCCTTTCTTTTAACTACTAACATAAACAAAATGAAATTTTATAAACTTAAATATTTTAGGTGCAGGAGTAACTAAGTGGTAAGAAGCTTTCTTCCCATCCACATGGTTCCTGGTTCAGTCCCACTGCGTGGCACCTTGGGCAATGTCTTCTACTATCGCCTTGTGAGTGGATTTTGAAGATGGAAACTGAAAGAAACCTGTCGTATATATATATGTATGTATATCTACGTTTGTAGATATATAAACATAACTTAGAGACCGATAGAATAAAGTACCAGGCTTAAACAATAAGTACTGGGATCGATTCATTCGACTAAAAATTCAAGGTCGCAGTCTAGTGGCTGAGGCGGGTAAAAGAGTTGTATAACACTGAGTGGTTATCTGTTATTATGCAAGCATGGACCCTAGGGAGCTTAATTAGTTACTTTTATAGTGAAATTTTATAGTGAGATTGGAATTGGTGACGATGTGATCAGAATTCTAGAAAGTTAGCATGTGAAGCAGGCTGCGTACTATAGAATGGGAAGTGGATGATGTAAGCTCTAAATTCTGGGAACTAGCCTTTTCTGATCGATATCAACTTACTTTACTTACATCATTTTAAGAGTGTATATATGACAAAGTTAAATCGGAACCATGTTGTACTTCATGGGGTGTGAGTACGTTCGTATCCGTATGTATGTGTGTATGTGTATATGCGTGTGTGGGTGTGAGAGTGTGTGTATATGAGTGAGAGTCTGTGTGGCCGAAGACCATGGCGATGAAAGAAGAACTATGTGGGCACAAGCACAATATACTCTTGAAATATGCATATGCACTCATTACCTATTTTTTTTCTTTCTTCGATCGCATTGTTTACAAGGACATATTCGTAACTTTCTGTGCTGCATATGAATTCTATAGAAAGTCTGTAGAGATAAACTTTAAAATGTGAACATCACAGTGCTAACACAAAAATTAGGTACAATATTGACTTGTAAACCTTCAATGTACTTGGTAGTATATAAGGCGGTGAGCTGGCAGAATTGTAAGCACGCCGTGTGAAATGTTTAAGCGGCATTTCGTCTGTCTTTCTTTACGTTCTAAGTTCAAATCCCGCCGGGGTCGATTTTGCTTTTAAGCCTTTCGGGGCACTTGATAAAATAGGTGCCAGTTGAGCACTGGAGTCGATGTAATTGGCTTACCCTCTTCTCCGAAATTGCTGATCTTGTGCCAAACTTTGAAGCCAATATACTTTGTAGTATATTATGATTGCAAACGGAATACTATGTCTTTGCCAGCAATTAATATTTACGCACCAGTTGCAAGGAATGTGTTTAATATGTAAATCGATCTATCAAATAGTGTTACACCGCTAAACTTGGTGGGTATTTAAACAACGAGTTCGTGGATAGTTGATAGATTCGATGTGGTACTGATGAAAGAGCAATAACTTTTGAAATGTGCATATACGCCCATTACCTATTTTCTCTGTCTTTACATAGAGGTATTCGTATACGAAACGTAACTTTCTGTACTGGATCTGAATTCTATAGAAAATCTGTAGAGATAAACTTTAAAATTGTAAACTGTCTTGTGTCTTGACTTTGCAAAGTTAATTTGGATTCATTCAGAAGGTAAGGCAAACTTAACTGATAATTTGACATCTTAGCCAGGTGGGAAGGGGTTAAATCTCATCCGTCTAATACTATAGGCTCCATAAGATAAGCACTAAGATGCTTAAAGGGTGTTCAGAAAGAGAGAGAGAGAGGAAGAGAGAAACGGAGGGATGGTAGGGAGGGGAAGGAAAAAGAAAGATGAAGGTGGGAGGGAGAGAAAGAAGAAGTGAGAGAGGGGGGAGAAAAAGCGGGAAACAGCCAGGAAGGGGAGAGAAAGTTGCAGAGAGAGGGAGAGAGAGGGAGAGAGAGAAGAGAGGGAAAGAAGGAAAGAAAAGAAAATAGTGAAACAGAAATAGAAATAAATGTAGATAGTAAAAAAAAAAATGAAAGAGAGAAAGAGAGAAAGAGAGAGAGAGAGAACAAACTGAAAGTAAAGAGACTTAAAAAGCGGGGGAAATAAGAGAGTAAAATATAAACTGAATGGGGATAAAAAAAAAAACAGAAAGGAGATAGAGAAAGTAGTATGCAAATAGAGAAAAAAAGGGAGAGAACGAAAGAGTGAAAGAATGAGTAAAAGAGAGAAAGATAGAAAGTACACGTAGAGAGAGTGTATGAAAGAGACGGAGGGGTGGTGGTATTAATAGATGACATACATCCACAGAGGATCTGTGATTTGTTTGGTCTGTCTGTGTGTCTTTTAGTCAATCAGTCAAGCCAAGCAGTCAGTCAGTCAAGTAGAAGGGAAAGAAGGGAGGAGGTATAGAGGAATGGAGCGAGGGAAGAAAGGAAGGGGAGGGCAGCCCTCCCCCTGGTCTACTAAATAGCTGAGAGAGAAGTAAAGAGAGAGAGAGAGAGAGAGAGAGAGAGAGAGAGAGAGAGAGAGAGAGACTAAATAGAGGCAGAAGGATACAAAGCTATGGTGGAAGGCGAAAGAATGCATGTAAGACGCCGTGAGGTGGGGGAAGAGAAGGAAAAGTTGATGGGATCGGATGGTAAGGTGGGGAGGGGTGACGATTGATGCCTGCAAGTGTGGAGTGGTGAGCGATGCGAAGGGCGATGACGTGGGTGGGGGGTGGGGGTGGGGGTGAGTTGTGAAGCGGGGGAGGAAGGATCTGGGCAGAGCGCGAACAAGCAACTATATGTAAGATGTGAGTGTAGCTGTTTAGAGCTGGAGTGCGGTAGTGGAGGGGAGGGAGTGTGAAGGGGGGGAGGAAAGTTAATCGAGAGGGGAGAGCAGGAGGGGGAGAGCAGGAGGGCAGAGAGCAAGAGGGGGAAGGTGGAGTTGTAAAAAAAAAAAAAAAATGGAGATGGGAGGGGTGAAGAAGAGAAAGCGGGAAGACAAGGAGATACATATGGCTGGGGTAAGAAGCAAAAGAAAACGAAGGCAGGGACTTTGTGAAAACTTCTAGGCTTCAGATTGTTGTCGTTTTTGTTGCTGCTGGTGTTCTTGTTTTTGTTAGTAACCTACCCACTGCATCCCGTCAGTCTCCATCGAGCAAAGCAATGGTACGGTTGAAAGATTTGAGTATGACCTACTGATCCCTGGCAACAGATTCACCATGCTCCATATCGTTGAGGATCATACTTTCACACACAGTTAAACAGTGACTGTAGCTGCTGGCGTTGTATAGTAACCATCATAGATCAGCCATGATGGAAGACGCTGCAGCTGTAACTAGCTATGTCTGGTCTTTTTTTTTTTTTGCGTGTTTTCTTTCAATACTTACGTTTCGGTCACTGGATGACGGCCATGCTGCAGCACCACCGTTAGGGGATTGACCTCTTAACATATTATCCCATATATTTTCGTTCAGAGATGTCTAATATATATATATATATATATATATATATATATATATATATATATATATAAGCAATGTTAATTCTCTAAATGAAGTATTAACAGTAACTGCACGATAAAGTGAAGTGTATTCCTTTTTTTTTTGTTAAGAAGACTAAGAGTAAAAGATGTTTTATATGACACATTCTACCAGTGTCCCAAGTTTCAAAGTGTTTCGTTAGTGTTTCGTTAAGAAAATACTGGTGCCCCCGTTTTAAACTAGATCCTATATATCTACTCTGAATTGTGGCACAATATGGACAGAGGTTGGAGTACCGATGAACTTTTATGTAAATATATAAACTTAAAGATACTATAAGGTATATTTCAATGGAAAATACCAAGTGGCCTCTCACCTTTTAACCCTCATGTCCCTTTTGTGCGTTGTATTTCGTCCCTCTTAACATATTATCCCATATATTTTCGTTCAGAGATGTCTAATATATATATATATATATATATATATATATATATATATATATAAGCAATGTTAATTCTCTAAATGAAGTATTAACAGTAACTGCACGATAAAGTGAAGTGTATTGCCACTTAAGTGTGGCTGACCCCTAGGGGTGGATAAGCAACAGTAACATCCACCCCTAGGGGGCAGCCACACTTAAGTGGCAATACACTTCACTATATATATATATATATATATATATATTATTATTATTATTATTATTATATGTATTTATTTTCTCCTAATTAATAAATAACTCGGACAAAATAAATTGGTTAATAGATACCAGGGTAGCAAAGATCACAAAATAACTGCGGTGTAACTCCTGTTTATGAGGTAGAAACTCCTTGATATTTTGGGTACTTGAGTATATATATAAATTTAATGAATGGAGTAAAACGCATATGTTAACTGCATACTTTTATTTCCAACATATGTTTCGAAGAATTACAAATTACACCATCCATAGGAATCGGCGATGTTAAAAATGTAATCTTTTCAGGGAAATGCATGGGAACCAACTTAAACGTAAGACATTTTAACCGAATATCTATCTCTCTCTCTATATATATAAATTGGAACTGTAAAATAAAAACAAAACACAAAGGATTCTGCGGTACACGTGTTTCAAGCTTTATAGTTGTTGCATCATTATTGGTGTATAATTGATAGTATAAAGCTATCTTCAGCCGCAACTATATTCTTTCCCAAGAATTATATCACAAAGAAGAAATTAAAAGAGGGAGAAACATGAGGGTTAAAAGGTGAGAGGCCACTTGGTATTTTCCATTGAAATATACCTTATAGTATCTTTAAGTTTATATATTTACATAAAAGTTCATCGGTACTCCGACCTCTGTCCATATTGTGCCACAATTCAGAGTAGATATATAGGATCTAGTTTAAAACGGGGGCACCAGTATTTTCTTAACGAAACACTAACGAAACACTTTGAAACTTGGGACACTGGTAGAATGTGTCATATAAAACATCTTTTACTCTTAGTCTTCTTAACAAAAAAAAAAGGAATTCGCAAGTTATTCCATGTTAAAGTTGTCGTATTTCTGTAATTTCAACCAATCACTGACGTCTATTCAGCTGAATAGAGTTACTGCTGGGCGGTCATAAAAATGTTATTCCCTGTGACATATTTCATCCGGTTTAATCGTAATTTATACGCATATATTGTTTATATAATAAATTACGCTGTGCGTATCTATGTGTGTAACAATTTTAGAGTTCGGATTCTAGAGTTAGGGTTAGTTTTAGGGTTAGGGTTAGGGTTAGGGTTAGGGTTAACAGTCTAGTTAGGGTTAGGGTTAGGGGATTAATACGATATACACCGTTACAGCGCTAACTGTTTTCAACTGAATAGACGTCAATGATTAGTAGAAATTATCGAAATAAGACAATTTTTTACATGAAATAAATTCGAATACAAAAATATTTTTCTGTTCTATAACACAAAATAGATAAGTATCCGAAGTTTGAAAGTCTTTCGGTACCAAAAACACTACATAAAACATTAATGAAAACTGGTGCCCCCCGTTTGAAACTAGATCCGATATATATATATATTTGAACGAAAATATACGTTCACTGTACTTTGAGGTATCTGTCAATTCTAACCCGAAATACTTCGTTCATGATGTTATTCTCGTTTTGTATCATTAACTATCAGTAACTTCATAATAAAAACCACAACTGATCCAAGATAATTTGTGTACTTATTCTTCCTTATATGCAGATTCAAAATAAATACTCTCTTTACTCTTTTACTTGTTTCAGTCATTTGACTGTGGCCATGCTGGAGCACCGCCTTTTAGTCGAACTAATCGACCCCAGGACTTATTCTTTGTAAGCCTAGTACTTATTCTATCGGTCTCTTTATTGCCGAACCGCTAAGTTACGGAGACGTAAACACACCAGCATCGGTTGTCAAGCGATGTTGGGGGGGGGGGGGGGGACAAACACAGACACACACACACATATACACACACATACATATATACATATATACGATGGGCTTCTTTCAGTTTCCCTCTACCAAATCCACTCACAAGGCTTTGGTCGGCCTGAGGCTACAGTAGAAGACACTTGCCGAAGGTGCCACGCAATGGGACTGAACCCAGAACCATGTGGTTGGTAAGCAAGCTACTTACCACACAGCCACTCCTACGCCTAAATAATTAAAAAATATGATATTTTTTGCATGGAAATTGAAAAAAATGTGTGTTAGGAAGCTAATTGAACAAATCAACTCCAGTACTAATTCTTCTTTTGTTTCTTTACCAAACCGCTATTTCTTTATATATTTTTCAATGTGTCCTTTAATAAAGTAGAACTTGATTCGTTAGAAGTTTGGTTGTTATTTCTAGCAGGGTCGAACTGTAAATGCATAAGAACCCATTTTGCGCATTTGGTTGCTAACCCCCTGTAATAGCCTTGTGATTGTGCTGGTGTTCCGAGGTGTTGTCGTTGTTGTTATTGTTGGTGTTATACTGTTCTTGCGGTTACGTTGCGGTGTTGTTCTGGTTGTGATGGTGGTTGTTTAGTTATTAGTAAAGCTGATTGTGGTGTTAGTATTGGCGGTGTTAACGTTCAAAATAGGTCCACCATCTTTATTTCATATTAAATATCTAGCATTTTATTTTCGTCTGGTAGCGCACGCTAAAGAAAGTGTATCGACATCTTTTATCTTTTACTTGTTTCAGTCATTAGACTGCGGCCATGCTGGAGCACAGCCTTGAACAATTTTTTTAGTCGAATGAATCGACCCCAGTACTTTTTTTAAAGCCTGATACTTATTCTATCGATCTGTCTTGCCAAATCGCTAGATTACGGAAATACAAACACACCAACACCAGTTGCCAAGCGATATTGGTGGCGGACAAACACAGACACAAAGACACACACACATATATATATATATATATATACACACACATCGGACTTTTTTCAGTTTTCCGTCTACCAAATCCACCCACAAGACTTTGGTTGACCCGAGAGTATAGCAGAAGACATTTGCCCACGGTGTCACGCAGTGGGAATCAACCCATAACCATGTGGCTGGGAAGTAGGCTTCTTACCAGACAACACAAGATTTAAGAAATAAAGAGAGAAAACACGGTTGAGATTAGGTATATTACTTTCCAACGATATCTTACTCGAAATGTGGCTATTCTGGGGGCTAGTTGACTATATCACTCCCAGTTTTTATTTTATGAATATCGGTAGATTGACAGACAAAGTAGAATTGGGTAGGATTTGAGCTCAGAATATTAGAAGAGCATAAATAAATACGACAAAGGTTATGCGAGCCACCAAAAATATATCTATATACAAATCCTTCTGCATGTAGAATTCATGGCCTCTTATGTCGTTGATTGCAGATGAGTGTTCTGCAATTTCTTGCCGAACAACCTGCACAGATGATCTGTTTATAAGTGGTTTATAGTGATCAAATAGCTGCACTGTACATTCATGTCAGGTAAGTTCATCGTCATCAACTCACCTCAGGGAAAGTTCCCCGTCATTAATTCACCTTTTCTTTTTTCGTTCCAGTAAAATAGTTTTTAACTATTTTCCGTGAGATAGTATGGATATATTTTATCAGTAAGCTTTCCTCACAGTGAATTGATGGTGGTGAACTTTCCCTGTAATCCTGTTCATTAGCTCACTTCCTCCATCAGATCGACGTTGCCTGAATAGATGCACGGTGTGTCACACGTCAGATGTCGAAGCGATCGCATTGTAAAACGTAAAACGAAGCGTTTTGCTGAAGAACACAATGCACCTCTTGGTCCAGGAGTCGAAACCACAATCTTCCGATCGTGAGAGCAACACTCTAACTACTAGGACACGGGCCTTCACTAATGGTAGGGTTACAGTTTCTGGAAATCGCAACGACTTTCTTCACTGGCCTAAGATTAATGACATTTCATTCAACGTTTAAAGTACTTTACGGTACCACATTATCTTGTATGATTGTCTTTTATTTACCACATTATCTTGTATGATTGTCTTTTATTTTAGACTAGCTTAAAAGCCGCACTCCGTGCTGACTTTTAGGCCATCTCCTGCGGAGGGCTAATTGAGCCTGCGACCCAAAACTAAAGAGAGCTAAATAACATGGCTATAATACGTCTATAATAACTATAGACCCGGTGGTGTTTGATCAGAGGTTAAGGACGGATGGGAATTAATTCTGTAATGCAATCGTTCTATTGTTCCAGTCCCTGGCCAATTTGTCCCAAAGTTCTTATCTCGGTGTAAAATTAACGACACGAATGTCATTTATCTCCCCCTTGATCTCTGACGTCATCTGACAAACGCCAACCAAGATAGCTAGAAATAGCAACCCAAATTCTTTTAAATCATATCCCAGTTCTGGATGTTCAAGAACTAAATGAAGGGCAGAATTTCAATCCCGGGATCATCCTGATTCCAAAATGGTATGATATGTCTATGTAGAGCAAATGTAGATTGAGATACAGGGGTCCCAGACGGACAGGCAGAATTTAGCTTTTATCAATATAGATGGACCTTATGAATGTGAGTAAACAACCTAACCATTAAGCAACGCGCCTTCACGACCGTTAAACTAAGCTTCTCTTATAAGGTCTAATAACACCAAAACATGTCCGCAGTTGTCACCGTTTTGCTAAAGGTCAAAATTATTCCTCCAGCGCAGTCTAGCTTCTTTTACTCGTCTCAGTTATTAACCTGTGGTCATGCTGGGGCATTCACGTTAAAGGGTTTAGTCGAAAAAACTGAATAAACCAGAACTTTCTTTCAAAACTATGGTACTTATTCTATCGTTATCGTTTATCGTTTCCTTTTGCCGGACTGATAAGTTACGGTGGTGTAACTTGACGGTTGTCGAATGGTAAGGGGGATGGGTGACAACAACGACAACATAAAAACATAAAGATAAACACACAGATACATACATACGTATATATTACTCTTCACTCTTTACTCTCTTACTTGTTTCAGTCATTTGACTGCGGCCATGCTGGGGCACCGCCTTTAGTCGAGCAAATCGACCCCAGGATTTATTCTTTGTAAGCCTAGTACTTATTCTATCGGTCTCTTTTCGCCGAACCGCTGAGTTACGGGGACATAAACACACCAGCATCAGTTGTCAAGTGATGCTGGGGGAACAAACGCAGACACACGAACACACACACACACACACACACACACACACACACACACACACATTAAAAAAAAAATTTCTCCGTGTTTTTCTCCTTGTCTCCGTATTCTTTCTGTTGAAGAGCGTAGCTCGAAACGTTAAAGACTTTCCGTATTCCCGAGCGTCATACTAATACATCCTTTTGTTGTTTACACCACCTGTCCTCGTACCAAATCCACTCACAAGGCTTGGTCGGCCCGAGGCTATAGTAGAAGACACTTGCCCAAGGTGCCACGCAGTGGGACTGAACCCAGAACCATGTGGTTGGTAAGCAAGCTACTTACCACATAGCCACTCCTGTTTCATATATATATATATGAAACATCATGAAAATTGCTCAAACTGAAGTCCTTCTTGAGCGACACATTTTTCCGTTCGTGTCAATACAGAATTACATACATTATTTATGGAATATATATATATATACAGATATATGACGATCACCCTCAGTTTTTTTCCAAATTCGCCAACAAGGCTATAGTAGAAGATACCAGCCTACGGTGCCACGCTGTGGGAGTGAACCCGAAACTACCTGGTTGCAAAACGAGTTTCTTAGCCACACAGCCATGCCTGCACGTATACTTACTCTTTTACTCTTTTACTTGTTTCAGTCTTTTGACTGTGGCCATGCTGGAGCACCGCATTTAGTCGAGCAAATCGACCCCAGGACTTATTCTTTAGAAGCCTAGTACTTATTCTATCAATCTCTTTTGCCGAACCGCTAAGTTACGGGGACATAAACACACCAGCATCGGTTGTCAAGCGATGATAGCGAGGACAAACACACACATACAAACACACATACATATATATAAATATACATATATACGACGGGCGTCTTTCAGTTTCCGTCTACCAAATCCACTCACAAGGCTTTGGTCGGCCCGAGGCTATAGTAGAAGACACTTGCCCAAGATGCCACGCAGTGGGAATGAACCCGGGACCATGTGGTTGGTAAGCTAGCTACTTACCACACAGCCACTCCTACGCCTTAATTAATTTTATTTTGCTAAAATTTCAGGATTATATTTCCATTCTTTATATTTGCCTAAACTTAGTCATTTAGTAAATGGTCGTTTTCTTCATTAAGGGTGTAATTTCAATTAAATGGAATTATTTTGATTGACTAAAATAAAAATAAACCAGCACAGGAATTACAATTCAGTTCTCATGCAGCAGGCGTCCATGTTTTCCTTTCTTTCCTTTTTTTTTTTTTACTGTCAGTTTGATTATGTAAAATGGATATTGTTACTGCTAACTTTCTTTCCCGCCGACTAACTTGAGCACACACGCACGCGACACTACAAAGTTATCCCTGCCCCATTCGTTAGTGATACCCGCTTCGTTTCTATAACGCATGGAGCCAAAATTCCACACACACACACACACACACACACACACACACACACACACACAGAGATTTATGTCACACGAGGCTAAATGTCGCACGAATGGATGAATGAATGCCAGAGTGAAATATGATAAGAACGATGACAAGTAGACGCGGATTGACACATGCATGCATTCGTACATACATGCATATATATATATATATATATATATATATATATATATATATATACATATATATATATATATATATATATATATATATATATATATATATATATATATATGTATATATATACAAGAGTTAAGGAATGGAATAGATAATAACCGGGCTACATGTTTCATATGTGTGAGTGTGTGTGTGTGTATATGTGTGTGTCTGTCAGTCTGTCTGTCTGTCTGTCTGTCTGTCTGTCTGTCTGTCTGTCTCTCTCTCTCTCTCTCTCGCTCTCTTTCTCTCTCTCTCTCTGTATGTATGTATGTATGTATGTATGTATGTATGTATATATATATGTGTGTGTCTGAATGCATGTGTGTGTGTGTGTGTGTGTGTGTGTGTACAGGGTTGGCCCAAAATCGCCTGGCAGTAAATCAAAACTATTCAATTCCAAGATTTATTTATGTTTAACAACTGAATGAATTTAATAAAAGCGTCTCAATCTGAAAAATTGTTCAAACTGTAGTCCTTCAGCGACACATTTTTCCATTCGAGTCAATACAGAATTACATATATTATTTATAGAATTTTTATTTACTGTCGGGTGACTTTTGACCAGCCCTGTATATATATATATGTATATATATATATATATATATATATATATATATATATATATATATATATATGTATATATATATATATATATATATTAATCATATATATATATATATATATATATATATATATATATATATATATATATATATATATGATTAATCGCTGACCAAACACCATTCAATTTTTTTCTCCGTGTTTTTCTCCTTGTTTTCTCCGTATTCTTTCTGTTGAAGAGCGTAGCTCGAAACGTTAAAGACTTTCTGTATTCCCGAGCGTCAAACTAATACATCCTTTTGTTGTTTATACCACCTATCCTCGTCTGTTGTTGTTTTTTTTCGTACATTCTCCTATATATATGAATATATATAAATATATATGAATATATATGTATATCTATATATGTATACACACATACATATGTTTTTAACTCATCAATCTTCATTTTCTTCATACCTTTATATTTTTTCGATAGTCATGTTTTCCATATACAAATGCTTCCCCAAATAAAATTAGACTTCATATTTGAAGCTCGAACATGTCTTCGAAACTCATATGTTATTTTTTATGCCTTTCGAATTAAGTGGCTTGGCTTAGTGGTTACGGTGTTGGATTCATTACCGGCTGTCAAACCACGATAGTGGGACAAATATATACATATTCTATTCTTTTTTTCTTTTTCCACTTAATCCTTTCTGTCGAAGATCGTAGGCTTGAAACGTAAAAGACTTTTCCATTTTTCCCGGGGCATTAAATACACCTGTCTTCGTCTTTTGTTCTCTGTAAATATGAACAATATATACATATATATATAAATATATATATATATACACACACACATGTGCCGTTGATGATTTCTTTTCTATTTTTGAACTTTTCCTTTTTTTACCTTTAGAGGAGGAACTATGTTCGAAACGTCAAGCTCTCTCCTTTCACCGAGCGTTAAGCTAATACTTTTCTGGTGTACCTTCTCACGTTCGTTTTTTGGGTTTTTTATTCGCTTTTTTATTCGTTTATCTGAATTGACTATATGACGGTATTCTATCAGTTTCTGTCTACCAAGTCCATTCAGAAGGTTTTGGTCGACCTGACGCTATAGTAGAAGACACTTTCCCAAAGTGCCAAGCAGTGGGACAGAATCCGGGACCATGTTGTTGAGAAACAAACTTTTCACCACACAGCCAGCCGTAAACCCAACCCTTTTGTGCGTTGTATTTCGTCCCTTGATATTATCCTTAATGTTTTGGACGCTTGTGACCAAGAAAAAAATCATTATTGTTAGTATATAAAGAATATTAATATGACGCAGTTTCACTCACCCGTTTCGATGTTTTACGATTTACGGTAGCGCAGTTATATGAAAACTTCGTCAGTGAACTCGCATCTGTTAATAAAGACAAGTTCACGGGTATCATCCAAAATTAACATTCAATGAAAATGGAGGTAGAGAAAAAGGAAAAAAGCTTGTACGGTCCAACGGTGAAGAGACTGGAAGGGTGCAACGGTGTAGAGAGTGAAAGGGGGCAATAAGAAAAGAGTGGAAAGTGAGTTAGTGGGTGTCTACCGTGTATTATTCAATATTAAAACGATTGTATGGAACTGCAATAAAAAGAAAAGAAAGCTACACTACTACTGGTATTTCTGCTGGTGTAACGACTCCAAGTTGAATTCGGGGTCCTGCAGAGCCCAAGATTAACAACTAACACACGCGCGCGCGCACGCGCACGCACACACACACACACACACACACACACACACACACACACACAAACATACTCACATATACACTTTCATACATGTATATACACTGCATGTTTTTTCGAAATTAATGCTTAAACTTGATGAGAAAGACAATTAGAGGGAGAGAGAGAGAGAGAGAGAGAGAGAGAGAGAGAGAGAGAGAGAGAGAGAGAGAGAGAGAGAGAGAGAGAGAGTGGGAGAGCGATTAAGAGCAAGAGTGAGTGAGAGGGAGAAAGTGGAGGGTGGGTAGGTGAAAAAAAGCAGCTGGACAAAGTTCGTACAAAAGAAAATGTGAAACAGATTACTAACAAAAAAAGAAGAAAAATAGGAGGGAGAATTTGCATATGAAACTGAGAGAGTGAAGGTAAATTTTTGATAACTTGGAGATAGAGAAAGTTATAGCGTTGAGAGAAAGAGAGCGTGATGGAGAGAGAGAGAGGGGGAGAGAGAGGGAAAGAGAGGGAAGGTATTGAAACAAAAAGAGAGAGTTCTCGGAAAGAATTTGTAAGCCCCAGAGACGAACAATGAGCGATGCTCATGAGAGCGAAAGATAGATACTGAATGAGAGAACGGTTCGAGAGCCATATGATGGGAAAGAAAATGTTTTTCAATAAACTTTCATTGAAATGAATATTAGAGACGAGTTGAATACCGTTGAAAGAGGAAAAAGATTCCAAAATACTGGCTAGGAGACTGCACAGGGCAAGACACACACACACACACACACACAGAAAGAAAGAGTACACAAATGGTTAAATAAGAAAATGGGAGCTAGTTAGAAAGCAAGAGAAATACCGTGAGTGAGACATGTACAAAAAAATGGGAAAGAAAACCTGTAATGGTAGAAATTAAGGAAAGTGCATATAGATATAAGAGAGGAATGATACCACCTAGAAAGATAGAGAGTGATAGATAGATAGATAGATAGATAGATGATAGATAGATAGATAGATAGATGGATAGATAGATAGATAGATAGGGAGAGAGAGAGAGAGAGAGAGAGAGAGAGAGAGAGTAGAGAGAGAGAGAAAATGAGAATGGAGAAGAGTAAAAGAAAATAAAGACGGAATAAACAAATTAACGAGACAATTTAAAAACATCTCGGTATATGTGGATTCTATGTTCTGTCTGTGTCCATATATATATATATATATATGTATGTGTGTGTGTGTGTGTGTGTGTGTGTGTGTGTGCGTGTGTGCGTGCGTGTGTGTGTGTGTGTGCGTGTGTGTGTGCGTGTGTGTTAAATAAAATGAGACAACAAAGCCAAGGGTGAGTGGAATTTTCAGGACATTTATAAAGAGAAAGTTAGTTTTACAACAGTTCCTGGGATATTAGGGATATCCCTTCATCAAAGACAATGTATGTATATATATATATATATATATATATATATATATATATATGGGAGAATTTACGAAAAAAAAAAAACAACAGACGAAGACAGGTGGTGTAAACAACAAATGGATGTATTAGTTTAACGCTTGGGAATAGAGAAAGTCTTTGACGTTTCGAGCCTACGCTCTTCAACTGAAAGGAACACAGAAAGAAATAAGGAGAGAAATAAGGAGAAAAAAATAAAAATGTAGTGGTCAGCGATCTATCATGGCGAATGCCGGACAGAAGGTTCACACAGGAGAGCTAAGAAAAAGGGGAGATAACAAAGAAGTAGTGAACCCAAGACGAGAAGCTGCGTGTGTGTGAGAGAATGCTGGTGATCTTAACGTATGTATGTGTGAAGGTGGGAAAATGTGGGGAAGGGAATTGGTCAGTGCTAGTGTGTGCGTGGTGGTGTGTTGTGAAGTGATGTGTTGTGAGATATGGTGTAGCGTGGTGTGATGTGACGGTGTTGGGAGTTGGAGAAGGCGAAGGCGGGGAAGGTGTGGAAGGTGAAGGTGGGGTGGGGGAGGTGGGGGAGGCGAGTGTGGGGAAAGCATGGGTGGAGTGTGGGTTAGGCTGAGGGGTGGGGGTATAGGTAGGGGTATGTGGGTAGGAGTATGTAGGGGTAGGGTATATATATATATATATATATATATATATATATATATATATATATATATATATATATAATCTGGATCTTGACTGAAGAAAGAAAACTCCGAATGACCTGTCCATGTTTTCTTTGTATCGTCTATCTGGATGTTTTGTCCCTTCCTTGTATCACCTAACTATCTGGATGTTTTGCGTTCTTGTCCCATTCTGTATTATATGTATATATATATACATACATATATATATATATATATATATATATATATATATATATATATATATATATATGTATATATATACAGATAGATAGATAGATAGATAGATAGATAGATAGATAGATAGATAGATAGATGTGTGTGTGTGTGTATGTGTGAGCTATTTGTGTGTTGTATATATGTATGTGTGTTGAAAGAGAGAGAGAATGAGAAAGACCGAAGTATACGCTCAAACATGCAACCAAAGACGCACAGACATACATATAACCAAAGATGTATGCGGACTGGTGTTTACAACTGTAGTGATATATGAAATTTTTGTCCAACAATTAATGAAGAAACTATTTTACTTTATTACAGAATTCCCAAGAAAATATTCTCAGACATTTTAATAGCAACAGACTATTATTATAAAAATACCGTGTTTATAAATTTAATCTGTTGGCATATGTATGATTATATGTCGGGTAATCATCATTTCTTGTTCATGAATTATAATGTTGTTTAATGTAACATTCTCTACACAATCACACAGTTGTGTATAAAAATAAATATTTTGTATGAATTTAAGAAGAGTGAAGTGTATGTCTCAGCCTCCAACTCTGAGGTTTATTACACTGAAACCACCTGGTTGAGAGCCATACGAATACGTACAACTTGTAATTATGTACCAAAGGTCGGACAGTTGTATATCTGATACCGGCTATTGAACCAGGAATAGATGTTCACGACTTTCCTTTTGTCCATAGAAAATAAGCCTGTTCTGTCCTTTAATGGCGTGTCGACTTTGAAATATTCTTGATTCTTGAGATTAGCTGCCTTTCTCGTGTGGAGCTGGTGTTAACTACCATTTGGTTATTATGACACATTCTGCGGGAGTGGAGCTGATCTTAATAAATCAAGGATTTATGTTGTATGATATTTGATATACCTGTGTTTGTTTATGTTGTGCAAATAGAACTACTGACAACTCAGAGTTAATTCCCTAAGGTAATTTTTGTTTAAGTATACATATATATGTATATGTATACACACATTCGCTCTCTTTCACACACACATACACACATGCACACACACACACACAAACACACACATTACATATATACTCAGGTCGTTTACGAAAGCTTTTAATTATATATAACCAGTAGTTTAATTATATATATATATATATAAGAGTTCAATACCCAAATGCCGAAACCTGGTTTGTGGATATCCCTAATTGCATAATATTTTTATTTGTGCTGTTAAATGTTTTAATTCTTTCTGTTTTCCTCGCATACTGTTTTTCTCTGTTATATTGGTGCGCTACGGTGGATTAATTTAAGACTTAGCTCTTATTTCTAGCAGGTAGATGCTCATTAAGCATCATTACGCTTCGTGCAAATTTATAATTCATAGCTCTTTAAAGCTATTATAACTGCGTTCCACCCATGCCACTACTGGTGATATCATCAAATTTAGAATTTATCCACAGATGATATGAACAGTAGTGACATCTAACTTCAAATCTCAGTGTTTGAATGTTTCATTTATATATATATATATATATATATATATATATATATATATATATATATATAGTCAATCCAAACATGAACAAGCAAGAAAAAACAACAACGTGAGGACGTGGAATAAGTACAGTGTTATTGGACGCTCAGGAAAGGAAAGAAAAGAAAGAGGATTTCACGTTTCGAGCAGAGCTCTTCATCAGAAATATAGAAAAAGTCCAAAGTAGGGAAGATGGAGAAAGAAAATCGCCAACGATACACACGCGGTCCCCCCCCCTTCACACACATGCACACACACACATACATATATAGATAGATATATGTCCGGCCACTCCTTGCGGCAACACCTGTCTGTGTTTGGATTGTCCATGCACAGGGGCCATCCGGACTCCCGTTTGCGCCGTGAACAGGGATTAATCTTCTATCTTCGCTCCTTTGCGCCACATGGGCTCAACTCCCCTCCACTCTTCATCTAACCCCCTCCTCCTGTCTCTCTCCCCCACCCTCCCTCCTACCACCCATCTCTCCCCTCCCCCACCTCCTGCTCCGACTCCTACTTCTTTGTACGTCTCTTCACCTCTCTTCACTCCTACTTCTCTTCCTACTTCTCTTCATTCCTACTTCTCTTCCCACTTCTCTTCCTACTTTTCTTCACTCCAACTTCTCTTCCTACTTCTCTCCTCTCCCACTTCTCTTCACCCCTACTCTTTCTCTCCTCTCTCTTACTCTCTCTCACTCTCTTCTCTCGTACTCCCCCTCTCTCACTCTTACTCTCTACACTCTTACTCTCTACAGTCTTACTCTCCTACTCTCTACACTCTTACTCTCTTACTCTCTCACCCTTACTCTCTCACTCTCTTCCCCTCTCTCTCACTCTCTCTCACTCTCTTTCTCTTCCTCTCTTTCTCCCCCCCATACCCCTCTTCCCTCTCTCTCACTCTCTTTCTCTTCCTCTCTTTCTCTTCCTCTCTTTCTCTTCCTCTCTTTCTCCCCCCATACCCACTTTCCCCTCTTTCTCCCCATACCCACCTTCCCCCTCTCTCAATCCACCTTCCCTCTCTTATACCCACCCTCTCTCCTCTCTTCCTCTCCCCTCCCATACCCATCTTCCCCCTCTCTTAAATCCACCTTCCCTCTCTTATACCCACCCTCTCTCCTCTCTTCCTCTCCCCTCCCATACCCATCTTCCCCCTCTCTTACATCCACCTTCCCCTTCTCCCTCCTCGTCAACACCCCCTCATAAGCTCATCCCACCACACCCCAACACACTCCTACTCTACCTTCCCACTCCACCCCATCCAATTCCTTACACCTACCACCCACCCCTACCCACATACCCCACCCTACCCACAGACCCCTACCTCTACCCCACCCTCAGCCTAACCCACACTTCACCCATGCCTTCCCCACCTCCCAACACCCTCACATCACACTACACCAATACCCTCGCATCACACCACGCACACACTACAACTGACCAACTACTTTCTCCCTTTCTCCCTTCCCCATTTTCACACTACATACGTCAAGATCACCAGCATTCTACCTCCCACACACAGCCCCTCGTTCCCGATCACCGTTTGTTATCTCCCCCTTTCTTAGCTCTCCTGAAAAAAGAATTTCTAACTTCCGGTCAGCCATTGTTATGATCGGCCATTATTATGATTGACCGTTGACTGAACACTATTCAATTTTTTTTCTCCGTGTTTTTCTCCTTGTCTCCGTATTCTTTCTGTTGAAGAGCGTAGCTCGAAACGTCAAAGACTTTCCGTATTCCCGAGCGTCATACTAATATATCCTTTTGTTATTTACACCACCTGTCCTCGTCTGTTGTTATTTGTATATTCTCCCATATATAGATAGATAGATAGATAGATGTGTGTGTGTGTGGGAGCTATTTGTGTGTTGTATATGTAACCGTAGTTTCATCTACACAGGTGTAGGATGGAGTGGCTGTAATTCGTTGATTCCCTTCATGGATGTGCCGCAGTCATCGTCTTCATTGATCATAAATAGACAAAACTGTTGGCTTTAGACAACTCCTGTTTTCTCTATTTATTTATTTATTTATTTATTTATTTATTTATTGTTCATTTATCTGACAGTTAGCAAGTCAGCATCAAATTTGACGTGTGAACTTTCATCACTCTGGTCTACCTCCAAAGTTCAGTAATCTCACTCATAATATTCTTTAGTACATTAACGACCTAATTGCTGTCACACCGAGCAACACAAATATCTATGCAAATGATACCGGCCCCTTCACCCTCCGTATTCTCCTTCGTACAGGCGCCATCACAGACAACCAAAACATCCCACGTTAGTGTTACAGTAAGAGACTTTGAG
>NC_142932.1:99927070-99942070 GCF_046866305.1 Octopus bimaculoides | reverse complement strand
CTAGTTTTCTATTTCTGTCTTTTGTTTGTATCTGCAGAATCGTTTTCCATTTATTCATAACATATTTTATGGATCTGCTTATTGTCGATACTAACTTACAACCCAAACAACTGAAGAAAACTCCGAAGGAGATAGGCATGGTAGTTGAAACCAGATCAATCTGGCTGTGGTTAATAAAACAAAATTAAAAAACCGCAAATGGAACCTTTTCGCAGGTAAAGCGTATAGGCTAAGGGGCGAAACGGTTTGAACCTGTGATGCCGACATCGTGATGGATTCAGAAGGAAAGCTTACAATACTTTTGAGTAGCTTCTTCAGTTTCTGCAATACTTTTGAGTAGCTTCTGCAGTTTCCGATATTTATTTCACATGGCTAATGTTTTCAGAATCGATGTGAGGCGAACATTGCCCAAAGCATTCTTACAAACAATGTATGTAACACATAACCCTTCTTTCTCTTTCAACAATTTTTGATTATCGCTTTACTACACAACAATTGATCATAACAACCAAGAAAGCGTTAACAGTATACCATCATGCGAAACTCGTGTAGCCATCTCTTTTTCTTTCTCCAGTTGCAAGCAAACAGGAGAAATGCTTGATTTGCATATCTTCTTCTACTGTTTCCCTTAGTGTATAGTCATAAAAGGATCGTTTCCTTCCTGTGCAATCAAAATTTTTAAGACTCTCTTCACCTCACCGAAACTTCGGAAACCAATTCTGTACTGAGTGAACAGGAACCGATCCTTGACCAAATGTTTGGTTGATGCATCGTGCAGTTTCAGAAGCAGTCTTCATCAGTTTGTACTCATAAAGAAAAACCACACGAAAGTCGTTTTTGCCTGTACTGTGGCTCGGATTGATTAATACAATCTGTAAAAAGCAAAAAATGGAAGCATAAGATCTTGAAATTTTTTAAATAAACGTATACTGTATGTAAGATGCCACGGTATACTCTATTTCTACAATGCAACTTTCTTTATTCGTTGACGAGCATCAGTAGTCTAAACAACGCCATTACTTTCTGACCGACCAAATAAACACGTACACACACACGTACACACACACACACACACACACACACACACACACACACACACACACACACACACACACACACACACACACACACACATATGTATCATATATCCGAAAAAGAAGCACATTTTAAAGCATAGAGCAGTAATGTATTTATATGCAGTTAAGTCTATGTCCGGTCGCAGAGTGACCAATGGTCTTGCATCCACAAAAGGCCTAGCCCCATGGACGGCTCGTCAGACATATAACTCTTCAACTATGGGAGGCAAGAATCCGTTACCGTCAATTAGCTTATAAGTAACCAAAGATAAACAATCTGGGTCGGTGAGGATGGGTAATCTCCCTTAGACCAGTTCATGTAGACTAAAATGGAGAACAGGGAATTTTGCCCTTGGGTTGTTTTAAGTTCGTATGGACCTTCCCGGATCTAATCGATAAACGGGGAATCCCATGCTTGTAGCAGGTAGCATTTGAAATGGATGCAGGGACTGTAAAATTCCTGGTGAGAATTCAGTAACTCTGGAGGATCCTTGCTCGCTTAGCCATGCAAAGCTTGCTGCGTCCGCCGGATTGTTTATTATTTGGTTACTTACTAACAAACTGATCGTAACGGATTCCTGCCTTCCAGTGCTGAAGAGTTATATGTCTTCGGCTTTAGAGTCTGACGAGCCGTCCATGGGCCTAGACACTTTATAGATGTGAAACCATTGGTCACTCTATGACCGAACATAGACTTAGCTGCATATATATATATAATACAAATGATATGTGAGCATATGCATATGTACATACATATATGTACATACCTACATCTACATGTATATATAGATGCATATCCGGGTACAGGCCTAAAAAAAAACGTGGACAAAAAGGAACGGGAACATAAACAAAGCACAAAAAACGAACTTTTTTTACGGACAACAGAATGAACACATAGGAAAACAGACAAGCCACGTATGGAACTTTTCCTTCATCAGCTGCCTCTGTTCTAAACTAGGCGTTTCGAAGATGAGGCAGAACGCGCTCTTAGAATAGCTCTTCCCGCGAAGCAGATTAAGTGAAACCTGCTATGCGGAGGATTCCAAAGTAGCAAACAGGAACCAACACAGGGGTTAACAAACGTTGAGGGCCGTCAAGCCGAATGAGATGAGATACTGAACGCTGTGATGTAACGAACTTGAGCAGAGAGAGATAGCAGTTCGTGTTGCCTTTATGTTGGCCGAATGGAGAAAGGAAGAACGAGAAGATGGATTTGGTATTAAGTTTAATACCAAATCCATCTTCTCATTATTTAATATTATTACTCCAACTGACACTGCGGAATTCCTGAAGTAGATACAACAGAAATATACCACGACTGCGGGTGAAAACAGGAAGCCTAAAACTGTGCCAGTGCTCTACTCAACACTTAAGCACACTAATCGACTTATACCTATCAGTCCATACATTTCAATGCCAGGCTTGTTTGCGGGCCTCTTGGCGAGCGTCTACTGCAACTGGCAACAAAACGGGAGAATTCCTGCTTTGGTTTGTCGAGGAGTAGTGGCTTTGCTAATAAAGAACCCAAACAAGGGGGGGGGGGCGTGATAGGGAACTTTAGGCCCATCACTCTGCTCAATGCAGAGTTGAAGATTTTGGTCAAGGTGCTAGCCAAGAGGTTGGCGCTTGTCGTGGGCAAGCTGATCGGCAAGACACAGACATGCGCCGTACCGACCAGGTCTATCCACGATAACCTCCATCTCATGCGCTACATCATAGAGAGGGTGGGTAACGAAGCTGGCGAGGGTGGGGCTTTGATCAATTTAGATCAGTCTAAATATATCCTACGTATTTTACGTGGGATATGGGCAGTTCCCACGAGCACTATCTTTTGAATTTCTGCCATTTTGGGGTTTCTTGGTATCTGAGCTAGGTAGCAATCAGCACCTTTTGCTATCATTCCTCGGGCACGTATGACAATAGGTATTGTTTTAGTCTTCAGGTTCATCATCATGATCACCATGATCATCATTATTACTATTATTATTATTATTATTATTATTATTATTATTAAGGCGACTAGCTGACAGAATCCTTAGATCGGGCGAGCTCCGCCGAGGTCGACTTAGTCTCTCATTCTTTAGGGGTCGATTAAATAAGTGCCAGTTACGCACTGGCGTCGATGTAATCGACTTAATCCCTTCCTCCAAATTTCAGGCCTTGCTTCCAGTAGAAAGAATTGTTGTTGTTGTTGTTGTTGTTATTATTATTATTATTATTATTATTATTATTATTATTATTATTATTATTACTATCATTATTATTATTATTACTATCATTATTATTATTATTATTATTATTATTATTATTATTATTACTATCATTATTATTATTATTATTATTATTATTATTATTATTATTATTATTATTATTATTAATAATAATAATAATAATAATAATAATAATAATAATAATAATAATAATAATAATAATAATAATAATAAGTGATCTGGCAGAATCGTTAGCACGCTGGACGAAATGCTTAGCGGTATTTGGACAGTCGCTACTCTCTGATTTCAAATTCTGCCGAGGATGACTTTAATTTTTATCCTTACGAGAGTCGATAAATTACGTACTAGTAATCGACTCATTCCCTCCCCCCAAAATGGCTGCCTTTGTGGCAAAATTTGAAGCCATTATTATTATTGTTATTATCATTATGATATATATATATATATATACTCTTTTACTCTTTTACTTGTTTCAGTCTTTTGACTGTGGCCATGCTGGAGCACCGCCTTTAGTCGAGCAAATCGACCCCAGGACTTATTCTTTAGAAGCCTAGTACTTATTCTATCGATCTCTTTTGCCGAACCGCTAAGTTACGGGGACATAAACACACCAGCATCGGTTGTCAAGCGATGTTGGGGGGACACACATACAAACATATACGCACACACACACATATATATATATATATATATACACATATACGACGGGCTTCTTTCAGTTTCCGTCTACCAAATCCACTCACAAGGCTTTGGTCGGCCCGAGGCTATAGTAGAAGACACTTGCCCAAGGTGCCACGCAGTGGGACTGAACCCGGGACCATGTGGTTGGTAAGCAAGCTACTTACCACACAGCCAGGGATCAGCAAGCATTTGCTTCATTAGTAATTGTTGATTTATTAATAAATTAATAAATTGATAAATCTTTACCCTTTTAATTTATATATATATATATATGTATATACATATATATATATATTCGTCAGTTACTTTTGCCGATTATTAATAATGAAAAAATATATATACATATGTTTTTGAGTACTATTTTCCTGCTTGCATCACCAAACACACTCACTCTCTCATTCACTCAACTCACACGAATACTCACACACACACAAACATACAAATATACACACAACATTCATACACACATACACATGTATTTGCGTAGGTATATATTTATCTAGATGCGTATATATGTATGTATGTATATATAAATATGTAAGTGCCAACATGTATGTATGTATGTATGTATAGGAAGGGTTCAGTCGACTAGCTCTTTCCATAAAAAAATCTAACCTTTTGCTAATACGTATACGTATTATACAACCATATATATGTATGTTCGTGAGTGTATGTTTTGTTTTTAATCTTGTATAGGTGTATGTACGTGTGTTTGTGTATGCATAAGTGCACACACACACACACACACATACACACACACAAACACACACACACACACACACACACACACACACAAACACACACACGCACACACACACGAGGGAACAAAAGTCTTCTGGATGATGAAAGATTGCATTATATACATGTCCTCTCATCCACCCTCACCCCTCCGCATTGTCACCTCTCTCTGTGTCTATCTCGCCCAGTCACTCTATTCCCCTCTCTGTCCTCTCTCCCTCTCCCTCTCCCTCCCCCCCTCACTTTTTCTCTTATACACACACACACACACACACACACACACACACACACACACACACACACACACACACACACACACACACACACGCCACACTCCCAGGGATATTTGTGACATAAGCGAAAGGACAAAAGTATTCAGATGGGAATTGAAAGCGTACTGTTGACTTGTCTCAATGAAAGTCACCGCCATGCTTACTCCCCACGAATAAGTTACGAAAAAAAAAAAATGGCAGCCAGGCATGAAATTGAACCGTCTTCCACTCTGATTAAAATCTCTACCAAACTGATGCCCTGTCAAAAATGTTATTTCGAAATTTCCGGGGGATTTCGGTAGATCTAACAATTTACTTTTGTCTGTAATTTTTCTCGTTTTACTTTTTTTTTTTTTTTTTTTTTGGTAGGGTTTCTTTTTTTTTTTCTTCCTTTTCCTGTCAGACAACAGACATACCTCAACTCTTGTTTCCAAGACATAATATTTAACTCGAAAAACAACGTAACACGATAAAACGTTATTTAAAATTTATTAGCTTATACGAAGGGTGCTGAAAACTTCCTGGCTTCAAGGGTGTCGCGAGAGGCCTGGTTGGCGGCCCAATATTCCGAGTTCTTTTACAGTGCTTAGAAACACTGAAGGACCGCTACAATACATGTGTGGATCTGAGAGGGGAATATGTTAAATAAAATCATAACTAACTAATCCACCTGTGTTTTCTTTTATCCAAAGCCAGGAACTTCTCTAACCACTGAGCCATGCGCCTTCACTGGGGTCAATTATAAGTAAGTAATTCCTCCTTCCAACATCAAATTTATGGCTTTGTGCTAATGCTGAAAAGAATTATTTTCTTGTTTACTTCTAATTGCATTTCGTGTTATATGAGAACACAAATACGCCTTCTTTGTCGCTTATCTCCCTTCTCTCTTGTCTCTCAATATACTCAGTCTATGTATTCGTCAACATCATCTGAGATTTTATCTCCCTCTGACGAAAGGTTCTGTCTCAAACGTTAGACTTCGTTTCTTCCACACAGCACAAAACATATTCCATAGTTTGAATATTTTAAAAATTCTATTTGTCGACATAAAACATTAGTACTTTCATCGGATTCTACCGTTTTACTACTTAGGTACGCGCGCGCGTATGTGAACGTGTGAATGCGTATATATATATATATATATATATATATATATCTGTGTGAGTATATATATATATATATATATGTGTGTGTGTGTGTGTGTGTGTGTGTGTGTGTGTGTAATATAAATAATATATAAATATATGCATATATACATACATATATGTGCATACCTACATAGATATGTATATATACATGCATATATGGGTACAAAACATAAAAAAAAACGTTAAACACAATGAGAAACGAAAACATAGAAAACGAACTTTTTTCGAACAACAGAAAAAAAAGAGACAAACAGAGAAATGAGACATGCAACATAAAGAATATACCCCTTCGTCAGATGAAAGTGGTAACAAGAACAGGACAGTGAGAACAAGACAGTAAAAACAAACGGTAAGGGCGGTTGAGCCAAGACGATAGAAAAATTATTATGAACCCTAGGAGGACGAGCCATGAGAGGAGTCAGGCAAAGGCACGTCTTTTCTTTAGGAAAGAAATGGACAGAAAGATAGATCCTCTTTCGTCACGTGTCAGCGACGAGAGAGTCAAGGAGGCAGAGTGAGAGAGAGAAAGAAAGGTGAAAGGGAGAGAAGAATAGGGAAAGGGTGGGAGAGAAAAACAGAAAGGATGACGAACAAGAGTGGGAGAGAGATAGACAGAGAAGAAATAGTAGAGATAGAAGAAGGGTGCGCATCGTAATTATTAAGATAAAACTTACTTGGGAAAAGGATGCGTGGTGTTCGATCATATAATAATATAAATAATATATAAATATATGCATATATACATACATATATGTACATACCTACATATATATGTATATATACATGCATATATGGGTACAGGACATCAAAAAAACGTTAAACACAATGAGAAACGAAAATATAGAAAACGAACTTTTTCGAAAGTCATTTGGCTGCGGCCATTCTGGTGCACCGCCTTTTAATCGAACAAACCGACCCCAGGACTTATTCTTTGTAAGTCAAGTACTTATTCTATCGGTCTCTTTTGCCGAACCACTAAGTTACGGGGACGTAAACTCACCAACATCGGTTGTCAAGCTATGGTGGGAGGACAAACACAGACACATACACACACATACACACACACACACACACACACACACACACATTTTTTTTTTTTTCAAAATGTAACCACATGTGAATCGTTGGCGACTTTTTCCTCTGTCTTCCTTTTCTACTGGACTTTCCTCTGTTTCTGAAGAAGAGCTTTGCTCGAAACGTTAAACCACTTTTCTTTCCTTGCCTGAGCGTATGCTAATACTTTACATGTACCACGTATTCGCGTTGTTTTCTTTTTTGTGTTTGCTCTTTGCAATCAATTTTGAATTCAAATTTAATGGCAAAGAATCCAAACTCGATCGAAAACATCTATCTATCTATCTATTTATCTATCTATCTATCTATCTATCTATCTATCTATCTATCTATCTATCTATCTATCTATCTATAGTAAATCCCCCACACTGAGTGAATTTGGCAAGCGGAAATGTGTGGGAGCCTGTCGTATACACGTGTATGTGTGTGTATGTGTGTGTGTGTGTGTGTGTGTGTGTGTGTGTGTGTGTGTGTGTGTGTCTAAGTGTGTCTAAGTGTGTCTTTGTAACTCTGTTCCTCCCACTTCACTACCGTTTGGCAACGGTTGTTGGTTTGTCTACCTCCTCATAAGCTCGGCAAAAGAGAACGATAAAATAAGTACCAGTCATTAATAATAAGTAGTGGAGTCTATTTTGTCTGAACACACTCTTCAACGCAGTGCCCAAACATGGCAGCAATCCTGTGACTGAAGCAAAGATAAAAGATATACAATGATCCATCGCCACATCGCGTTTCACCTATCGCGGTTTATTATTTAAGCTTGCATCGATTCCTCCATGGTGTCGTTTTGCATTTATAATAAAATAAGTATATACAAATTATGAAAACAACAGCAAAAAGCATATACAGTACAGTTTCTACTTCGCGGATTTTCACCTATCGCGAGTGTTTTTGGAACGTAACATCCGCGATAGTCGAGGGATTACTCTACATACATACACTCACAGATACATATTGTTATTACTGTCATCTATCTATTTTTCTATCTATCAATCTGTCTGCCTGCCTGTCTATCTATCTATCTATCTATCTATCTATCTATCTATCTATCTATCTATCTATCTATCTATCTATCTATCTATCTATGTCTGTCTGTACGCCCGTCTATCTAAGCGCATACATTTTTCACTCTCTTTCACAAAGTTACCCGACTTTCTGTGTCTCCGGCTTCCTCTCAGTCGCTCCCCTGCATTCTTTTGCTCCACATTCCTACATCTCAACCTTCTCGACTTTTCAAATATTCCCTTCAATAATGAACTCTCGCTCAGCCCCTACCCAACTCAACTCAACTCAACTCAACATAACACCAACCTCCACCGAACCTACCACCTCTCTTCACTCCGCTATCCAATTCCATCTAAACTCTATAGAAAATTCTTACTTATATTTATTCCTATACATATTTCTATCCTGTTGAATGTAAAATGTCTCTCTCTTCACATTTTGATGTCCAATGGGAGATATTTATGGCTGAGGTGTATGGCTATGAGCTAATTCGCATACATATGTGCATGCGCATTCACGCTCACGCATAAACATAAACCTACGCGCATCCATACGTTTATAAACGAGAATGTGTGTACACATTGAAACATATACACGTTTGCGAATGTATATTATATGCACGCGCGCACACGCATACACACATCTATGTATATATCAGTAGGTATACATGTATATATATGCATATATATATACATACATATATATGCATATATATAAGTATATATATATATATATATATATATATATATATATACACATATATAAGTATTTATATACATATATACGCATATGTATATGTGTGTGTGTATGTGTGCGTGTATGTTATATATATATATATATATATATATATATATATATGTGAATGTTTATGACTGTGGGTGTGTGCATGCATGTGTCTGTGTGAGTGTGATTGTGTATAATATTTCTGTACGCATACAGATATTATAAATATATGTATATATATATGTGTGTGTGTGTGTGTGTGTGTGTGTGTGTGTGTGTGTATGTGTGTGTGTGTATGTATATACCTATGGGGGAGTGCGAGCATTCACATACACACACATACACACACACACACACATACACACACATATATATAATGTATATATGTATGTATGTATGTATATACATATTATATACACGTGTGTATGTATGGTTTAATTATGTCTGTGTGGAAAATTGTATACACATAATTTCCAAGATTCACCTCGGTATGCGTTCACTGCCCGTCTATGTGTATATAAGCGTTTGTGTGTTAATATTTGTGAATAATATATATCATCTAATTTTACGACCATCTTTATTTTCCTTATATATTGGCGAGTTTCAGGAAAGGCATCCAGTGTCTGCATACATCGTCCCCTTCTCTCCTTTCTTTTTCTCCTCCTCCTCCCCTTCTTCTTCTTCTTCTTCTTCTTCTTCTTCTTCTTCTTCTTCTTCTTCTTCTTCTTCTTCTTCTTCTTCTCCTCCTTCTTCTTCTTCTTGTCAAAGTCATCGTCGCCATTACTATCATCATCATCATCATCATCATCATCATCATCATCATCATCATCATCGTCATCATAGATGTTTCAACATGTTTCCCTTGGTTGGTTTGGGTTGCCCTGACATATCGTCCATGAAGTATATTCTTCCACCACTACCACCACCACCACCACCACCACCGCCGCCGCCGCCGCCGCCGCCGCCGCCGCCGCCGCCGCCGCCGCCGCCGCCGCTGCTGCCGCCGCTGCTGCCGCCGCCGCCAACGCTGTCACCGCCGCCGCCGCCAACGCTGTCACCGTCATCAGAATTCATGTGTATATTGTTTTATCCATGAGGTCCCATATCTTGAGCTCTGATCGCCAAAAATTCTTCTGAAAACTTTCTCTCCACTTTAAAGATGAAAAGGTGTAGGTTAGTTGGATTCACAATGTTTGTCCCTGATACAGACATATGCACACACATGCACACATACATATTTCTGCACACGCATACGCGTACACACATCACTGGATGTAAATGGCTTCTCACAATATTCTCACAACTTTTATATATATATATATATATATATAGGGAGAGAATTCACAAAAAAAAAAGAAATAGAAGACGAAGACAGGTGGTGTAGACAACAAACAGATGTATTAGTTTAACGCTCGGGAAGTGGAAAAGTCTTTAACGTTTCGAGCCTACGCTCTTCCACAGAAAGGAACACAGAAAGAAACAAGGAGAGAAAATAAAGAATGTTTAGTGGCTAGCGATCTATCATGACGTTATATATATAACGCTAGGCCGAAACAGCTGTAAGTTTTTGTCACTTCTTTAATTGCTAATGTCCTTTAAATTTGAAATCATAATTGTTGATATGACATGGTATGTCATAAGTGTCTGTATATTGTGTTTTTTGTCAATTTAGTCATAAAATAAACATTAATCAACGGAATACAGTGTCTGCAAGTCGATGAGTACCTCATATTCCCCTCCATTTTCTTATTGCTATATATATATATATATATATATATATATATATATATATATATATGTGTGTGTGTGTGTGTGTGTGTGTGTGTGTGTGTGTGTGTGTGTGTGTGTGTGTGAGGGGTGCTGCGTTAAAGAAAATACAAGGGGATCACTTACTTATGATTTTATTCAGCATATTCCTCTCTCAGATTCACACTTATTGCATCGGCCCTTCAGTTTTTCTAATCCCTGTAGAAGAACTCGGAAGAGCGGTCAGCCAAACAAGCCTTTCGCGTTACTCTTAAAGCCAGGAACTTTTCAGCATCTCCTCGTGTGTGTGTGTGTGCGCGCATTCACTATGTTGAACCGTTAATCTCTACACATGGTTTTCTCTTCGTTTTTTTCTTTCCTCCTAATCCTTTCTGCTGAAGAGCGTAGGTTCGAAACGTAAGCCTTTTCCATTCTTCCCGAACGTTAAACTAATGCACCTACTTCTTGTTCCTACACCTGTCTTTGTCGTTTGTTTTCTGTAAATTTGAACTATATATATATATATATATATATATATATATATAAATGTGTATATCTATATGTATGTGTGTGTACTCACACACACACACACATATATATGTATGCATATATAGATGGTGTTTGTATGTGGTATGATTTTCAACAAGTAGTGTAGCACTCGATCAGTTAAAGGAGTAAAAATATTTATATAATAAAAACCACAAAAAGCCTCAAAAGCCTTGTGAGAAAGTCAATTGCTAAACCGTCTTGTTGTTTTTAACAGCTTGATAAATGGCGAAATGAATTAATATCTCGGCTAGGAAGCCTTGGATAGCCGTATTTCACAAGACTTTTTTGTGGATTATATAACAAGAAGAACAACAACAACAGCAACAGCATAAGCAACAACAACAACAATAACAATAATAATAATGATAATAGTAGTAGTAGTTATATATAAGCGCAGGCGTGGATGTACGGTAAGAAGCTTGCTTTCCAACTACATGGTTCCGAGTTCAGTCCCACTGCATGGCACTTTGGGCAAGTGTCTTCTGCTATAGCCTCGAGCTGACCAAAGCCTTGGGACAACCAAAGCCTTGTGAGTGGATTTGATTGGCGGAAACTGAAAGAAGCTCGTCGTATACGCACACACACACACACACACACACACACACACATATATATATATATATATATATATATATATATATATAAATGGAACAAAAACGCACTAGAGGACATTAAAACATTCGGACAGATAGACGATACAATGGTGGGTAAGAGAAACAACAGTTAGAAGGACAGGCAAAAAATGACGGGTCATTCGGGGCTTTCTTTTCTCAGTCAAGTCCCAGAAGTCACGACCATTTCGGGCAGTTACACTTGAGATGGTTCGATCTGATTGCCCCCCCTCCCACCCCAAAGTCTAAGTTAAGAGCACTAGACACCTTTGTAAGAAAGCGAGCGAACGTGTACGGCAACAACGACGAAAAAACAAAAAAACAAAAAAACGGAGAGCATGGTACACAATTACGAATACAAACAACAAGAAAATAACAACAGGTGTCTGAGAACGAATCAAATTGAGCTGGAGTGTATGAAGTGGAAGCCTAAAGGCAGAAACATATGTGTTTGTGTGTGTGTGTGTGTGTGTGTGTGTGTGTGTCTATTTTTGTCCCCTCGCCGTCGCTTGACAATCGATGTTGGCATGTTTGCGTCCCTGAATCTTAGCAGTTCGGCCAAATAGACCGATAGAATAAGTACTAGGCTTACAAAGAATAAGTCCTGTGGCCGATTTCTTCGACTAAAGGCGGTGCTCCAGCATGGCCGTAGTCAAATGACTGAATCAAGTAAAAGAATAATAATAATAATAATAATAATAATAATAATGATAATAATAATAATAATAATAATACTAATAATATATAATAATATATATATATATATATACTTATATATAAGGGCATTAACTGTGTATTAATGCCTCACGCTTCGAGGGACTAAATAAGTCAAAAACTACCAAAAGAATAAGCAACATATTTACTGAAAGCGAGGGAATGCAGCTTTCAAAATTTATCTCTTAAAAACATTTAACTCAACGGTAGACCACTGGTTTCTCAATCAAATACAGAAAAAACTGTGAAGTAACCTGTATTCTTTTGTTCATCAGTACACGTATGGTCAAGATACATAAAAAATAAACAAGAATCAGCCTACCACGATGTAGCCATCACAGTACGACGACTTTCGTTCATGATTATATATCCATGAAAGAGATTTGAATTTATCCAGTTGCATCTCAGTAACATGTCCTTATACAGAATAATATTCAGCATTGAATATATTCTAATTATTTATAATATAATATAGGATAAATTCTTTATAAGAATTTATCAAGTAGTCAGCGTGAAAAAACCTCAAAATGAAAAAATAACGAAAAATTTTCGTAATGAAAAAAATTCATCATTTCATCATAAATATAAATACTTATATATAAAGGGCATTAACTGTGTATTAATGCCTCACGCTTCGAGGGACTAAATAAGTCAAAAACTACCAAAAGATTAAGCAACATATTTACTGAAAGAGATAAATTTTGAAAGCTGCATTCCCTCGCTTTCAGTAAATATGTTGCTTATTCTTTTGGTAGTTTTTTACTTATTTAGTCCCTCGAAGCGTGAGGCATTACTACACAGTTAATGCCCTTATATATAAGTATTTATATTTATGATGAAATGATGAATTTTTTTCATTACGAAAATTTTTCGTTATTTTTTCATTTTGAGGTTTTTTCACGCTGACTACTTGATAAATTCTTATAAAGAATTTATCCTATATTATATTATATATATATATATATGTATATATATATATATATATATATATATATATATATATATATATATATATATATATATATATATATATATATATATATATATATATTATTTACAAGGATAAAGGACACAGACTTCATGTAGAATATGTTCTATACATCAATAGGGCTCTACTGTTTGAAAACATAGGAACTTAAACATATACTAATCTCTCTCTCCCTCTCTCTCCTTCTCTCTGTCTCTGTCTGTCTGTCTCTCTCTCTCTCTCTCTCTCTCTCTCTCTCTCTCTCTATATATATATATATATATATATATATATATATATATATATATATATATATATATATATATACAAGAATAAGGGCAGGGAATCGTCAATTAATAATAGAATTAATAATTAACAATTTTGCCAAGTAGTTCAGTATGAAAAAACCTTTATCGGTAAAACCATTTATCATCATAAATATACAGGGATTAGCATTGAGTTGCTTCTCCAACATACTGAAAATTTAGAAATAGCAGTCAAAGAACTACTGATTCTAAACTACAAATTTTTCTCTAAATGGATGGCGATATCGCCATCCATTTAGAGAAAAATTTTTATTTTAGAATCAGTAGTTCTTTGACTGCTATTTCTAAATTTTCAGTATGTTGGAGAAGCAACTCAATGCTAATCCCTGTATATTTATGATTATATATATATATAAATAGAGAGAAAGGTGGGGGGGGGGGGGAGATCGGTAAATGTTTTGAAGAATATGTTTTAAGTTCTTATGTTTTGAATATATACATTAGTGTATGTGTGTCCATTTGTAATTCGTTCAGAGTGGATTTTACGAGAAATAATCCTAATGATATGAAACATTTACAGCCGTAATAGTTAATATTTTTATAGAAATTAAAAGTAGCAATTTACGTAGAAAACGAACAGGCCTATACACTAGCGAGATTCGAATCGTATATTTAGTGCTTGCTAGGTAAACGCTTAAGCGATGAACCTACAGCGCAAATTTCGCACCCCAAAATTAGGTAAGTTTGGAGGTAATTCCTGCTGTATGACATTTGACATTTTAGTCATCTATAGTATTCAAATATTATTTCAAGGCGAATGTCATAATAATGAATATAATACCAAATGACATTCGCCTTGAAATTATATTTAAATTATGTAGATGTCATTATGATAGCCCATCAAAGTTGATGACAGCGTCGACCCAAGGCATTCATCCTCCTCTAGTCTCTACCATTACTACCAGTAGTTTCAAAATGTCTTCTAGTATAGAGAGTAATTAATACAGAGGCCTAAAAAACATATATTACTGCAACAAGACTCTTTTGTTGACAGATTTAATCAGTTTTATTGATAATTGTTCGTATTTTGGCACATTATCCAACCATTCCAGTGTTAAGTAATATAGATTCAAAATCAAATCTTTCTCCGAAATAAATATTATGTAAAAGACATATAAATCGGTCGACGTGCACTTTTG
>NC_142932.1:99904570-99919570 GCF_046866305.1 Octopus bimaculoides | reverse complement strand
TGTTTTCTGTACATTTGAACAATTTGTATACACACACACACACACACACACACAAACACACACACACACACACACATAAGCTGTGGTAAGACAATTAACTTTTTATGTATTGCTCAGAGTAAGAACAGGAAAGAAATTTAGAAGCCAAAATTTCTATGTGGCTTCACTCATTGGAAGCAACTTCTACTATTACTACTACTACTAATAATAATAATAATCTTTTCTACTGGAAGCACAAAGCCTCAAATTTGTGGTGGGGGGATTAGTCGATTACATCGACCCCAGAGTTTCACTAGTACTTAATTTATCGATCCCGAAAGGACGAAAGGCAAAGTCGACGTTGGTGGAATTTGAACTCAGAACCTAAAAACATTTCGCCCGGCGTGCTAACGATTCTGCCAGCTCGCCACCTTAATAATAATAATAATAATAATAATAATAATAATAATAATAATAATAATAATAATAATAATAATAATAATAATAATAATAATAATAATAATACCCTTTCTCCCACAGGCGCTAGGGTTGCAATTTGGGCGGGAGAGGGGGTAAGTCGATTAAATTGATCCACAGCAGTCAACTGGTACTTATTTCATCGACCCTGAAAGGATGAAAGCTAGAGTCAACCTCAGCAACATTTGAACTCAGAACATAAAGATGGAAGAAAAGCCAGGAGAAAAGTCAGCTCACCTCAGTTGTTAGTTGAGTGGTACTTTAACTTAATCCATCTCGAAATAACAACTCTTAAATATAACGAAAAAATTATTTAGTGTTATCGGGAAAGAATTAGAAGATTACGGAAGAATATTCCTATTTGCAATAATAATAATATATAATTAGATATAATGAACTAAAAATGAATGAACAGTCGAAAATAGCTTGATGGATGCACATTACATATGCACAGAAACACACGCGTACAGTAACTACATATTTATATGTAACCTACTTAATTCGTTTGCTGTATATACATATATAAATATTCATATGAATTGCTGAGTATTTGAGTGCATGGCTCTGTGTGTGTGCGTGTGTGTGTGTGTGTATGTGTGTGTGTGTGTGTGTGTGTGTGTGTGTGTGTGTGTGTGTGTGTGTGTGTGTGTGTGTGTGTGTGTGTGTGTGTGTGTGCATGAATAGCTGACTGTTTGTCTTCAGAACTATCGCCGATCAAGTCAAACGTCCATAACGGATAATAGATAATTAAATTTTCACTGGAATTGTCCTCATTCAACCATTCCACTAGGTTTCCCCTCCACACACACACACACAAAGATACATTCACAAACACAGACACGATTTAATCCAAATACACATAGACATATCACAAACACATATTTGGATAAAATTAAATCCTAAAACATATACACGTAAAGTAAATACACACATTTTCGAATATGTATATATATATATATATATATATATATATATATATATATATATATATATATATATATATATATATATATATATATATATGTGTGTGTGTGTGTGTGTGTGTGTGTGTGTGTGTGTGTATGTGTGTGTGTGTGTGTGTGTGTTGTGTGTATGTGTATGTGTGTACAAATATACATAAAACTATATATATGCATGTGACGCGTGTGTATCTTAGTGTAATGTGTATTACCAATATATTAATATATAAAGACAATATATGCATACAGCCTCAAACACAAGCGCGCACACACACACATACACACACATATACTTATTAGGTAGGAGAGGGAGAGAGAGAGAGCCGCACAAAAACAAAATATATCCGCTTCTTTCTTCTTTGTTTCACTTCTCATACCGTCAGCTTACTTATACATACATATACCACTCTTTATATAAATATATATATATATATATATATATATACATACACACACACACATACAATGATGCACATACATACACGTATATGTATGTGCATGTGTGTGTGTGTAAGTATCAATGTATATATATATATATACATATACTATTCATTGTACTTAAGCTCCAACTTCGTTCTTCCTCTTTGATATGTTGCTCATCTGATTTTACTGATGCATCCACACACATGAACTGACACAGATATACAACCTTCTTACATATTTATACAATCATACCCATGCACACACGCTCACACAGATACTTAGTAACATAGACGTAAGCACTAACAAAACACATACGTCTAGACACAAACTTACATACAAGAACACATAGACACCGACAGATACGCACGCACACACACAGAGTTACACAGTCATTTTTTCTCTCACACACACACACACTTATACACATACACAGTTACTTTTCCTCTCATTTCTTTCTCGTCGTCTTTTCCCTCAATAAACATCTCTCATTTTACACACACACACACGTTTAACGCTTTTCTTTTCCTTCTCTGTCCCTTTCCCTACATACATATGTTTACTCTTTCTTTCCTTCTCTTTTTACACCCTTCCTTCTTTTACACACTTCTCTTTATCTTTCTCTTTTTACACACTCCGCTACCTCTCCTCATTTCAGTTCTCCCCGCCATCACCATTTCTTTCTATTTGTCTTATTTTCTTTTCGTTTTTCTGTTTCATCCTCTCCCTCACTCTTCCTTCTCTCCTCTCATTCTTTCCTTCTCTATTTAACAATTTCTTGTCTCCTCTTCACTGTCTGCTTGTCTGTCTTTCATTTTCCAGCCTCCCGGTTTCAAATCGCGCTATCTCCCCATCTCCCCATTTAACATTGTCTATCCTAGCATTCTCTTTAATTATCTGTTCAGATGATTTCAATGTGTCACACACATACAAACATACACACAAACACACACAAACAAACAAACACACACACACACACACACACAACGGCATTTGATGTAAACATATATATGCACTGCACAATTTCGCATGAACCAACGATAGAGCAGTTATTCAACATGTAAAAATAGCAGCTTATTCTCCCTCAAGTAACATCCTATAAAGGACAATTTATATATTGTAGTCGTACAGACGAAAGAGAGACAGAAAAAAATACGGATCGTCACAGCTGGAACACCTTTGATCATAAGTCGACTTAAATTCAAATCCCGCCGAGGCACCTCATCCTTTCGGAATCAATAAAAGAAAGCAGCAGACCCGGACTGGCGTTAATTTAATATTCCTTTCACGAATCCTTGATGTGAATAAAATTATTATAACACTCGTTCAGGGTGTTGGTATGACGGAGAAACAATTTACACTTTTTCACTCCTTAAAATTATATTTTTTGTTTCACTTTCTCTCTCTCTCTCTCTCTCTCTCTCTCTCTCTCTCTCTCTCTCATAACCCCTCTCTCTCATTCTTCTGTTGTACTTTCTCTCGAGCCAATACTCTTATCACCCTCTCACCTATCCTCTCTCCCTCTTTCATTAAATCTATTTTCTCTCTGTGGTTGTATCGAAATGCCAACCAATCTATCTATCTATCTATCTCTCTATCTATCTATCTATCTATCTATCTATCTATCTATCTATCTATCTATCTATCTATCTATTTATCTATCTATCTATATACATATACATGCATACATACATACATATATATATAAGCCCAACGGTGGCTGTGTGGTAAGACGCTTGCTTCCCAACCACATGGTTCCGGGTTCAGTCCCATTGTGTAGCATTTTGGGCAATTGTCTTCTACTATAACCTCGGGCCTTGCAAGTGGAGTTGATAGACGGAGACTGACAGAAGCTCGTCGTATATATATATATACATATATATATATATATATATATATCTCTCTATATATATATATATATATATATATATAAATAAATATATATGTATATGTATGTGTGTATGTGCGTGTGTGTCTTTGTGTCTGTGTTTGTCCCACCGATCCCACAACCGCTTGACAACCGAGGTTGGTGTGTTTACGTCCCTGTAACCAGCGGTTCGGCAAAATAGACCGATAGAAATACTAGGCTTACAAAGAATAAGTCCTGTGCTTGATTTCTTCGACTAAATAGCGGTGCAGTCAAATGACTGAAACAAGTAAAAGAAAAAAATACAAGTGGTGGGTGCTGAAAAGTTCCTGAACCAGTTAATTATGATTTTTTTCAACATATTCCCCTCTCAAATTCACACACTTATTGCAACGGCCCTTCAATTTTTCTAAGCCCTGTAAAAAAAACTCGGAAGGTTGGGCTTCCAGCCAGTCCTTTCGCGAGACCCTTAAAGCCAGGAACTTTTCAGCACCCCCTCACACCCTCTCTCTATTTCTATCAAATTTTCTATCTGCTGTTTCTTACCAGTTTTATCTCGCTACCTCTATCTCATACCACTCTCTCTCTCCCTCAAGTTCGCCATTTTGTTTTTCACAATACTCTTTTAATCTGTCTCTTAATTTAGCTCTAAAACTATTTCCCAATTCGTTCTCACTATATTACTGCATCCGATTGGTGACTTATCTCACTCAAACTTCCCTTCTATCAAATATTAAACTTTCCCGCTTTCTCTTTCAACGCGTTTTATGAAATGATCTCTCACTCAGTCTGTCTGTCTGTCTGTCTGTCTGTCTGTCTCTCTCTCTCTTTGCCTTTCTCTCTTCCTATGCTCTTTCTCTTCCTCTTGATCATATATATGAGTGTGTCTGTGTGTGTGTGTATATAAATATGTATAATATATATCAGTTGTTCTATTTGTCTCTCTAATTCGTTCTCGTGTTTTCACGTCTCTATCTATCTATCGATCATCTTTCTTTCTTTCTTTCTTTCTGTCTGTCTTTCTTTCTGTCTTTCTTACTTTATTTCTTTCTTTCTTTCTTTCTTTCTTTCTTTCTTCTGTCTGCACATATGTCTGTTTTATCTCTTTATTACTCTCTATCAAATACTTTGCTTTTCCATCTCTGACTTTCCCTCTAACATTTTTCTCCGTCAATCTCTATTTATTTCCCTGTCTGCCCGACGACACTCTGTCTTTCTCTTCCCTCGTAACTGCACCCGCTACTCTCTCAGTTGTTCTGTAATTTCTCTGCTTAGCTATTTCATGTCTTTAATCTTTTCCAACCATCGATTGCTTTCATCTTGTAGTAGCACCCACCCAGCCCCAACCTCCTCTCTACCTCTCTACTTCTCCACTTGCTATCCACTTTTATCCTCCTCTTGTATTTTATTTACTTCTTTTTCTCTCCATCACTGTCTGTCTGTCTATCTCTCTCTGTCTCACTCTTCCTCTCTCGGTATATATATATATATATATATATATATATATATATATATATATATATATAAAATGAATGTCTGGATGTACATATGGACTTATATATATATATATATATATATATATATATATATAATATATTAGATATTATATATAATATATAATATATATATATGTTATATGCACACAATCTGTGTAGATACAGACACACCTATAAACACATGCACACACACACACATGCAAACATACATGCATACATATACAATATGCAAACTGAAAACATTTTTTAGCTATACACATACGTACACATGAATACAATGCATTTAAAACAAATATATTCATATTTATTCCTGCATTATTACATATGCATACATACATATGTATGTATGTATGTATGTATGTATGTATGTATGAATGTGTGTGTATATATATATGTATATATATATGTATATATATATATATATATATATATATATATATATATATATATATATATATATATATATATATATATATATATACACACACATTTATATGTACAATATTTATATAAATGTATATCTGGGTATACATATACGTATATGTGTGTGTGTGTGTGTGTGTATATATATATATATACACACACAACTATGTTTACGCGTGTGTGTATATATGTGTATGCATGTATGAATGTGTGAATATATATGTGTGTGTGTGTAATGTTCTATCTTGGTTTATTACCGTTGTTCCGTTGTTTCCTATTCACAAAATCGTTACTCATGTCTTGTCAATCAGCTTCCATAGGTGCAACTATCCATCTATCTATCAATATCTATCTATCTATCTATCTATCTATCTATCTATCTATCTATCTATCTATCTATCTACCAAGAAAAGAAAAAGAAGACAAAAAGGCAAAAGAGAGTCACTTACTGTTATAGTTTCTTCAATGAGAATATTGACCAAGGTTACCGTGGTCTTTTCCGTAGGCTTTTCTTTCCACGGCCAAACCTAAACTGTCCTCCCCTCCTTTTACACGAGAACATTACTGTGTGATACACGATCCCTATTGATCGCCCTTTTTTTTTTTTTTTTTTTGATCCCTTTTGATCGAACTACCCCCTTTTCCTTCCTACGATCCCTTTTGATCGCCCCCCCCTTTTTTTTCCTTCCCCTCCCAAAAAGAAAAGCTCTACATTGTATTTGTCCCATCTTCGTTGAGCTCTGTGTGGCTAATAAAAGAAATGTATCTATGTATGTATGTATGTATGTATGTATGTATGTATCTATCTATCTATCTATCTATCTATCTATCTATCTATATCTATCTATCTATCTATCTATCTATCTATCTATCTATTTGTGTCTGTCTGTCTGTCTCTTTTTCTGTCTCTTTCTCCCTCTATCTTCCTTCGTACCTTTCTCTCATAAGTCTTTAATCCTTTAACTTCATGTTCCATTTATTTACGTCTACCAATTCAATGTTTCAACATTACACCGATATCATTAATATCAGCATCAACGTCATCAACATCAGCGACACCATCTATAATGTAGCTATCGTTTTCATTACCATTACCTTCATCACCGCCTTTACCATCGTGACTATGAGCGCCACCACCGCCACCACCTTTATCATATTACTATCATGGACATCACCATCATCACCACCAACACTACATTATCAATATCATAAGCATTATAGGCTTCACCACTACCACCACTATGACCATCGTAACTATTACCATCATCATCGCCACTTTCATAACCGCCATCATCATCATCCCTATCATCATCATTACCATCGTCATCATCATCATCATCATCATCATCATCATCATCGTCGTCGTCGTCGTCGTCGTCATTTTGTTGTTTTCTTTGTTGTCGCGCCTCTTTCCACTCCTTCCTCCCGTTTCTTCCTCTTCCTCTTCCTCTTACACTTTACTTTTAGTCTTGTTGTTATAGCTGTTATAAGTTTCCATATTTCTTTTCATATTTAATACGTTGGATGCGCACGCGCACTCCACCGTTTCTTCCTTTCATCTTTGTTCTCGCCGACATTTTAACTGTTGTAGTGTTGCTTATTATAATTTCGTATTCTCCATAATCCTCTTGTTTCCTATGTTTGTCTAAACTAAAACATCACATTACTACTACTACTATACTACTACTACTACTACTACTACTACTACTGCTACTACTACTACTACTACTACTACTACTACTACTACTACTACTACTACTACCACCACCACCACCACCTCAATAGGGAGGAGACGTTCGAGGGCTGCTCATGGAAAACCCCATAAAAAAAACCTGGATAACCTGTCTTTTGGGGCATGTGTCTTTTTTCCTTTCCCTTTTTGCCAACTCTGGGCAGGCCCGTTCATTCGCACCATTCTTGCCATTTTCATCCAACTTTCAGCAAACTGGCTAGAAGACAACACTTCCCCCCTCTTTACTATTATTTTCCTTTTCAAGCGAAACTTGAAGTTCATCAGGGATTGGCCAAAGAGAAAAGTGTTTGTCTTCAACACCTCGAATCTCGTCCACAATACAATCTCTTTCGCCATGGCCACCAGGCATATAAAAACAGCCTTCCCTCCCGGCTAAAGGAAGGCGGCGGGGCGATCTTCACGATGGATTCGGTTGACAGCCAGATCCGTTCCACACGCGACAGCAGGTGTTCGATATAAACTCACAGGTCAGCAATGCTCGAGCACTGGACGAGTGCATACAGGGCCGTCTGGTCGTCCGACGCGCCTCTTGGACATGCTCGGCTGACGGCACTTCCGTTCGTGTAAAGTTTATCTCGAACAGACAAAGCTCCCCGGTAGCACTGCCAAGCCAGAGATTTTTGGAAATTATCCATCGGTCCCGGCCCAATAGTTATCCGGAAAAAGAGCGACTAGCAGATCTTCTTCGACGCCCAAGATCTCCCCAAGAACATCGTTGCACTTTTCCTAGCCTCAGCGCATTCTGCGCATCATGAACTACAGCATGCCCAGGTCACCACGCAGCGGGCTCTGACAGAAGATAGACCGCCTGAGCATCGGAATTTTTCATCCCTCGACGGAATTTGAACTCAGAACGTAGCAACGGGCGAAATACCGCTAAGCATTTTGTCCAGCGTGCTAACGATTCTACTAGCTTGCCGCCTTAATAACAACAACAATTATGATAATAATGATGTACAAAAAGGACATAAAGAAGAATTATGCAACAAGGGACTACATGATCAATTCCATGCAGCCACAATAGAAGTTGCTGGAAAAAGTAGTGGGATTGGCTGATGAAAGTAAGTTTAAGAAAAGAGACCGACAGCATTATCCTGGCAGCTCAAGACCAAGCTTTGGCCACGAACTGGAGGGTCAACCTTTGGAATGAGCAAGTGTCTCTGCTGTGCCGCATCTGTAATAGAGTGACGAAACCATTGCCCATATCACGATCGAATGCCCTAAGTCTTTTTCCAAACCACTACAAGTTGTGGCGAAACGATAAGGTAGCGAAAGTGTTACATTGGAAACTGTGCGAAAAGTGGGGGCTAGAGAGAGGCAAGACGTGGCTGACTCGGAGACTGGCTGACTCGGAGACTGGTTGACTCGGAGACTGGCTGACTCGGAGACTAGCAAAATCCTCTGGGATTTCCCAATCCAAATGGATCAGATTCTAGAGCATAACAGACTGGACATAGTGGTGCACCAAATATACTATATAGTTGACGTTGCATGTCCCTTTGACCCACGAATAGTCAAAAAGGAAGACGAAAGAATAGATAGACACAACCCTCTTAAGTACGAAATAGCCTGGCTATGGAAAATGAAGGTGAAGATATTGCCAATCAGTGTTGGGTCCTTGGAAACAGTATCAGAAAGCGTCAAGAGGAATATAAAGAAAATTGGAATAGAGTGACCAGTAGAACTGTTACAAAAGGTTTTCATCCATGGCACGGCCAGAATAATCAGGAAAATATTACATAATTGAAAAGAACAGATAGCATGGTACCGTAGGCTGCGGGCAGCAAGCCTGCTACGCATGCAAGACACCAGGAGCTTCAACAAAACCTGTGATAAAAAGAAATAATAATAATAATAATAATAATAATAATAATAATAATAATAATAGTTTCACATTTTGGCACAAGGCCAGCAATTTCCGGGATAAGTCGATTGCATCGACCCCCAGCGTTCAACTGGTTTTTATCGATCCTGAAAGGATGAAAGGCAAAGTCGCTCATGGCGGAATTTGAACTCAGGACGTAATGACGGATCACTGAATATTTTGTCCGCCGTGCTTTACGATTCTACCAGCTCGCCATGGCTGACAACATGTGCATCTCTGATTACGAGAAGAAGTAGCAGGGGAGCATCATAGCCATTTGTTGAGAGGAATTCTTTGGGGTTTGAATAATTTACCTCTGGAAACATAAGCGTTTCGTTCATCATCCTTAAAAAAAACACATTCAGAGACCTTTTGAGCGGGATTGACCTGAAGAAAATTCTAACTGGGCCCCACCAGCAAAGTCATGCGCTGTTTATCTCGAGATGAGATCACCATGTCACGCACGTATGGTTATGATTCATGTGCCTCGTGTTCACTTATCTGACGGGTAGTCATGATGGGTATATTGGCCTTCGTATATTTGTACCCCAGCGTCACTTTGATGGCACGTGCTGCTTTCTCACTCAAAAATAATAATAAATGCCTTGATGATAGTCTCATATTATTACTTGTTCTGATCCATAGCTCACTTCCTGCGCTCGCAACGATTCATCAACCAAGTAAAAGTGGAAGTTTCAGTGAAGGAGTTCTTCGCTTTGAAAGTCAAGAACTGGTATATGGATGGGATCAAAGAACAGGTAGAAAGGTTGGCTTCAGATGTCACCTCTTCCTTGAAAACTAGGCTGTGTTCGTTGTATCATGGCGAATAAAGCAAAAAAGTTACCAAAATATTGCAAAACATTTGACTCAACACAATATCTCTAATATATAAAATAGAGATGTGTGTGTATTCGCTTATCACATGAAAACGGCTTCACCATTTACTTCCATACTTGTGATGCATGAATAATTTGACCTCGGATAAATGTTAGGCTCTTCATTTGATTTTTTTAATTAAAAATAAATAATATTGCTTCATATTTATGATTCACTTCTTTAAAAAGCTTCCTCAATGTCAACATCCGGTATTGACGTAAATGCTTACATACTTGTGATGAAATGTCAACTTCCGGTATTGACGTAGCGTGCATGTAGTATTTACTCTCTCTCTCTCTCTCTCTCTCTCTCTTTCATACACACGCACACACACACTCACACACAAAGATCTATGCATATTTATGCATGTACGTATACATGACCTCTCTCTCTCTCTCTCTCTCTCTCTCTCTCTTTCTCTCTCCCTCTCTCTCTCTGTCACACACACACACGTCCATTTCATCTGTGTGATACTCTGTGTGTGTGTGTGTGTGTGCGTGCGTGCGTGGGGGGTTCCACAATCGCCATTTATTTCAATTACTCTTGTGAGGATATTGACGTAAATCATTTTTTTCATTTAATCTCCACTTTAATTTTCGTAAAAGTTTCCAAGTACCAATGAGGCTTTTTGGCGCATCTTCAATTTTCCCATTCATGAGAGGCGCCCACCCATCATTCATCTGAGAGTCCATCTACAGAATGTCCTCAAATTTCTATACAGCATATTTTGCTTTTTTTTCATCCAATATATAAGCAACAATTTCATTCCCGAGCAACGCCGGGTGCCTCTGCTAGTATTTAATAAAATTTAAAGCTGATAATTTAATCCGTCGCTACTCTGAGTTTCCCGCATTTATGCGAGCGTTCGGCGACAGAAGAAATCATCAGCTTCAAACGTACTACGTACTACTCGTATTTCCTTCCTTTGTAGACATACGGAGATACAAAAAACATAAAAAACACATAGTATAGACAGGCGAAAACATCTCTAAATATAATGAAGATTGTTATAAGAAATCATTTCGGTCATACGATTAACACCGCTCACTTGCTATCCCTTCATATTCTGGAAATCCAGTTGTAAACATCATACAATTATATCCGTGTAAATGTGAAGTTATTTATGTGTTGAAAATTTTTGTTTGTGTATGTGTATAATGTGTATGTGTCCATGAATGTGTATGTAAATGTTTAGCCAGGTATGTGTATGCATATTACATATTTGTAGGTATGTATTTTAATACATCTATCTATCTATCTATCTATCTATCTATCTATCTATCTATCTGTCTGTCTGTCTGTCTGTCTGTCTGTCTGTCTGTCTGTCTGTCTGTCTTCTGTCTGCCTGTCTGTCTGTCTGTCTATCTGTCTGTCTGTCTCTCTCGCTCTCTTACTCTCTCTCTATATATCTCTCTACCTGTCTGTCTGTCTATGTAAGTGTACGCGTTGTGTGTGTATGTCCAAGCTTGTGTATACGACTACGTGTATGTAAATGTATGTGTGAACCATTTCTCGATGTCTTTGTGTAGGTCTTCATTAGAGGAACTACAGATAACTTTGAAGTTGTGTAAATATTTAGATACGTTCAGATGTTCACATACACACATACACAAACGCATGCGCATAAATATACACAGACACTCAAATACACACTAACATACTTCCTTACATCTATCTATCTATCTATCTATCTATCTATCTATCTATCTATCTATCTATCTATCTATCTATCTATCTAGAAGGCTAGTTATGAGATAATAAGTCACTCACAATTAAAGGAATGAGAAGGGAGAGACATGGAGAATAATATTATATATTGCATTAATGTAGAATAAAAATTTATTCGTTGCAGATGGCTATGTGCTTTGCTTTGTAAAAGCTTTGAAATATCATCTCGCAAAAATAATGAAAATATTTATATTTATAAATATTCATAGCAGCAAATGCAATAAGTATGAATAGAAATTCATATTCGGAGTAATAATACGTTTGTATATAATGAACTAAAAGGAACTGGTATTGGAAAATAAGGATATTATCTTCGTCTTCTCATTCACTTCCACACACCACCACATTTTCATGACGGATGTATAACACAAATTGTTGAAAATTTATGAAAGTGAAGCTGATTCTTAAAAATAATGATTTTCTTTTTACAGTTTCGTGAATTCATCTGACTGCAATTTGTTTTCAACTATAATAATACAGATTATAATAATACACAAGATTAATTCAGGTCAAAGTAGCTCAAAGTTTGTTTACTTTTAGTAATGCTTATGCCGAATTAGTAGGTTCAGCATGGTAGCACGCTGCACTGGGATAATAATAACCATATGCAACACAACGAACTTGCACTGCCCTGCAATTTTTGTTGATGTTTCACTGATATGTGATCTTGGGATTTGGTGGTGACATTTCGTGATGTTAAAACAAACACTTTTGGACGTACACAAGGCTAAAGACAAACTCATTGCATTTTCTTTGAGATATAATTTTGATGTAAATTCTAAATCATCTGTCGGTGCAAAGAAAGCGTGTGAGGGCTGCAAAGGATATCGTCGAGGTCGTAACGCAGTAGTTTATCCATCAACGATCGTGTAGTAACAACGATCGTGTAGTAACAACGTCCGTCCGTAGCGTATGTAAAAAACAGTACTGTGGCCAAGCTTACAAGGCATATGCAAACCAAAAATTTCGAATCTAACGATGGGTGGTTATGACGATTTAGAAATCGTCGTGGGATGAGTAATAAGACTATCAACCGAAGAAATAGAACCATCCAGGAAGAAGTTATATGATTTGATTAAGTGCAAAAAAACTCCTTATTTCTCAACAGTTGGATGAAACTGGATTATAATGGTGGTAACTAACTAGTCTGGAATCCTCAAGATTCTAAGAATGAATCCTCCACACTTTGTCATAAATGTAGAAAGATTATCGATCTTGTGATGTACGATTGCAGACTGAAGTTAGTGGTGGTAGTGATGGGAATATCAGTATGCCCGCACAAATTAAAAAAGCCATAATGCACCAGCTACTAGTACATTATTGCTATTCCAAGATATTATAGTTCATCACGCAAATCTTTAAGGACTGGCTTTTCTTGTATTTCATCCCTACAGAGTATAAAATAGCAGGAAGGTTTTAACTAATGAGGTGAAAGCGCTACAACTTTGGACAATGTACATGTTTACTCAGGTGGCCGTCTGCTTGTCAGTAACGATGGTAACATGAGGTCATGTTCTTGACATGAGTACGGGAATGAAATTTGCTTAGCGGGTGCAAACCCAGTTTTTCAGGAGGATATTCAAAGTGTTTTCACTGCTCCACCCCAATTTTAGGAGGCGCGCTTGCACTCCCTGCAACCCCTGTTCTGAGCCTGTGGTTCTTGACACTCAATGTTTCCTCCACGACCTGGCAGACAGATTAAAATATAATGGTAGACTGCAAAAGACTATATCTAATACATGAATGTTGATAGCGTGGAGATAGAAATGGAATGTATTAGGGAAGACATACAAAGACATTGAGCTCTCAGTAACACCAAGAACTGGTAACCCCAAGTCTGTAAAACTGCTTTCAAATTTTGGCATAAAGCCAGTAGTTTGGGGGGTGGGGGTGGATAAATCGATTACATCTATGCCAGTATTTAACTGATACTTATTTTATCGGCGGCATTTGAACTCAGAACGTAAAAACAGGAGAAATACTGCTAAGCGCTTTCTCGGTGTACTAACGATTCTACCAGGTCACTGTCTTTCGAGGCTGTAATATTCATATTTAAATTTATAGTCTTATGGAAGGCACTGAAGACTACAACTTTAGCAAATAGATGAAAAAGAAATTCTGTACGGTGTAGAGATGGAATACGATTTTGAAGGTGTCGAAAGGACGTGTCTTCAGAGAGAGGGCAGGACTGGTATTATAGAAAAGGACACCAGACCCTAGTTAGAAGATAGAGAGAAGAACACTGGGTACCAAGTGCTAATAGAAGAAATGGATCGGTTCAGTGCGCAATATATTGTTTAGAATGCAGCTCTTAGTAATCCCTTTAAACTCCCTCCGTTGCGTGATCCCATAGGGTCGTATGCGGTCTGTGAAAGGTTATAACGTAATATAAAGGAGCACATCAATGATGAAAGTCAAAACACAGACATGAATTTGGTATTCTTTTACTGCATCTGTTACATGTTTTTGTATTCGGTAAATTAATTGATGATATCACAGAGACGGAATACGTATTTCGTCTCTGCCCCTGGACGTGTTCGGTCCTATTATGTATACTGCTCTTGTAAGTTGCACCTGTGGATTGCATGTATTGTGTGACATCATTAATTAATTGCCTGTTACAGAAACATTTGTAACAGATGTAATACAGGAATGCCAACAGAATGTACATGCTGTTCTTTTCATTACACACACACACACACACACACGCACACACACACACACACACACACACGTGTGCACACGCACGCACACACACGCACACACACACACACGTGTGCACACGCACACACACACGCACACACACACGCACACACACACACACGTGCACACACACACACACACACACGTGTGCACACGCGCGCGCAAGCACGCGCGCGCGCGCACACACACACGCACACACACATTATCTTTTATCTTTTACTTGCTTCAGTCATTAGACTACGGCCATGCTGGGGCACCAGTTTGAAGAATTTTAGTAAAACTTATCGATTCCAGTATTTATCAATCTTTTGTAAAGCCGGGTATTTATTCTATCGTTCCTTCTTGTCAAATCGATAAGTTGCGGGGACGTAAACGCACCAACGTCGATTGTCAAGCGTTGATAGGGCCCAAACACATACACAAAGAGACACACACATACATGTGTGTGCTTGTAT
>NC_142932.1:99879570-99897070 GCF_046866305.1 Octopus bimaculoides | reverse complement strand
CAAAGAATAGTCCTGGGGTCGATTTGCTCGACTAAAGGCGGTGCTCCAGCATGGCCGCAGTCAAATGACTGAAACAAGTAAAAGAGTAAAGAGTAAAGAGAGGCTTCGAAGTATGATGTGATATAGCGGTCACGAGATCAAGAACGGTGAGCTAGTAGAATCGTTAGCACGCCGGGCAAAATACTAAGTACCTCTTCGTCCGTTTTTACGTTCTGAGTTCAAATTCCGCCGGGGTCCATGCTTTCATGCTTTCAGGGTCGATAAAATAAGTACCAGTTGAACACTGAGGTCGATTACATCAACTTAGACCCTCCCACAAAATTGCTGGTTTTGTGCTAAAATTTGAAACCAATATTACTGTCTTCTTCACGTCTTTGGGAAACGCACACATGCATGGTCTTTTTTGTTGTTGTTGGTATATTGAGCATATATCCAGGTCTTCTTTGAGATATGTTAGTCCGGCAATTTTAGGGTTTTATGAGAGATTATCAGGAAGATAGTGCTTTCTGAAGAGCTCACTGTCGACACCTCGGAGATTGTTCTCGCAACTTTCCAGTTAATGTGTTTATTTTTGCTGCTGTTGTTTAGCAAGTGCTGTCATAGACAGACTGTACCACATTCGAAGGCTGTCTGCACTGATCCCAAGCTTCTATCTCCTTCATCTTATTCTTAGGGAGGGCCTGTCAGTATCACTCTTTCTGTGGAAGTTTCCAGTGTGTGTGTGAGGTGTGGTGTGGTGTGTGTATGTGTGTGTGTGTGTATGTAATGTATGTATGTATTATTCAGTTTATTTCAAGATTTCTTGCCAATAGAGATAGAACCGATTTCTAAACTAGATTCAAGGTTCCTTCATTGGAATTTCAACATCAACAACACGGTATTTTTGTATGTATGTATGTATGTATGTATGTATGTATGTATGTATGTGCAGATTTGTATGATTTATGTATGTATTCTTATGCATATAGTTGCATATCTAGACATGCTCATATATATTTAAATGATAAACTTCTGCAAAGTTTTACAGATTTTTACAGTTCCAGTGATGGATTGGATCTGTAGCCCTCGAATTAGCTTTCTCCTTTCTGATTTTGAGAAGCCTAATTTCTCAAGATTGGTATTTAGACAGTATATAACATGTCCCAGGGCCCCAATAATTACAAGTATAAACTTGAACTTGTAATCAGGATAGAGTAACTGTAGATTTCTCAATAATTCAGCATAGGTGTTCTCTTTTCACTGATCTTCAGCTTTATGTTAACATCCGCTGGGCAGTTAATTTCTTCAACTGTAAACAGTTTGTCTTCTCTATTCCCAATCATTATATCAGGTCTGTTGTGCTTACGTTTTATTAAGGTCTTCACTGGTACATTCCACCAGTATTCCTTTTCGTTATGAGTGGCTATGGCTTCTACCATACTGTGGGTTTTTATTTCTTTGTCTTCGGATTTATCCTTCCGACAGATTTCATTATAAAGTGTCCTAGCTACAACGTCATGTCTCATCGGTAGATAATACCTGATGACATTTTCGGACCATTGCTGATGATGTGGGTGATATCTTCAGTATGAATTCCACAAAGTCTGCATCGGTTGTCACATTTTACGGCTTTCTCTATCTCTTTTGTGCATCAGGTACTAGGTTGATATTTCCTGTTCCTGGATTGCAAACGCAAGTCCTTCAAAGAGGGAGGTAATAATTCGTCTATTGGTCCATGATAAACTGCTTTGATGATCGATGTTACTATCATCACGGAGCTTTCTACTAACATATCTGTTGTGTCGACGCCCCCAGACGATGTAGTAGGCTAGCCCAATATGTAGATATAGAGGGAGAAGTCTAGTCGTCGGGGTAGTTGAGTAGCGATCATCCGAACGTGCGATATAACAATATCCATGCATAGTCTTCTGCTCATATTGGCTCATCCTTTCATCTGATATGTTGCGGTAGAGTTGTGCGACTTCTTTGGGCATGTATTCTAGGTTATCAGACAAAGAGTGTTATGTATGTATGTATGTATGTATGTATGTATGTATGTATGTATGTATGTGTGTGTTTCCTGTGTGCGCCCATAACGTATTTTTCTATGCTTGTTTGTGTGCGTATGTGTGTGCATGTTAGTGTGTGTGATTATGTGTGTGTGTGTGTGTGTGTGTGTGTGTGTGTGTGTGTGTGTGTGTGTGTGCGTGCGTGCGTGAGCGTGCTTGGGTGTAAGAACAATATGTCTGTTTAGTAAGTTAGTGAACTGTACATTTAAAAAGCCATTAGAGGTACGGCTGCTTCGACAGAATAGTGTAAAACTGATATAGTGGAGAAGTATAGAAATGTTTCTTGATGGAGGGAAATATTAGGCTTAAAATAAGGTATAGAATTAGACGCAGGGATGTAGTGTAAAGCATTTGTATCCTTCCTATGATAACAATACTTTATATGCATGCACTTTTGGTATGACACTTCGCATTATTAGCACTATATTCCGACGTCTCTCTTTAAGTATATTTGATATTTTCATTACAAAAGATTTATGTTTTTAAATATGTTCATTGAGATCGACGTAAAGTTTGATAAATGGACTGAAGTTGAGGTGTATTTTTACTATTAATTTCCTTTAAAAAATGGTCGTAAAGTTGAAAAAGAGGTATGCCTGTGCATATATATATATATGAAAGTACTTATATGTATGTCTGATAGTTTGTTTATGCACATTAATATAAGTATGTACGCATGGACATTCTACGAATTCTTTGTTGTTAAGAGTAAACGAAAGCTTTCGTAATGGTAGTTAATGTAGTCATGTTAAACACGCGGACTGCGGGTTGCATGCGGCCCGCGTGTGGCGTAGCTAGAGGTTTAAAATGGGAAACAGAAAAAGGATTTAATAATGATAATTTAATTAATAAAAGTAGGATGTCTGGTTCACCCTATGCGCGTGAACAGTTGATTTCTTTCGTGAAAACAACAAAGACTTTGAAAGGGACCAGGTTGACTGACAAACGTTTGTCATCATTGATGAAAGTCGGAACTGTACGGACATTTGAAGCAGATATATGAAAATTAGTAACCAAAATTATTCTAGCATCAGCTTTCATGGAATGACGGTAATCTTTGTTGTAAATGTGTGTTTAAAAATATGCACCCCACCTGATAACATGTATATGAGTAATGCAGCCCACAGAGAATCTGCAGTTTGATATGTCTTAGGTAATGCATAATGGAGACATCACCTTAATAATATTTGCCCAGAATTGATTTTACACCGAGATAGGACTGTTGTATTAAGTATTGTGTTCCGCCGCTTGATTTTGCTGATTTTTAAAAAAGACAACGACGATGAAAATTGCCTAATAATTTATATACAGGGCCCACAATTCTGCATCACTGTATTTAGTACTACTGTTCCATAAATTTAAATTTCCGTAAACTGTGAAATGACTGAATCAGTCCAAAGCCGGTTTGTCAGCCTGCCAAAAGCACGTTTTGGTACATTGAGCTGGGGTCTTGGGTTCATCTTCTTAATTGAATGTTGCTTTTGTTACATTTGAATTAAACACTTAGCCAACAGCAATTTATAATCAGACTAAAGGAGTGAAGTCCTAAACGCACGAGTCGGTTTGATTAATTTCCTATCACGTAGTCGAACAATTATATGATCAAGTTGCTAACAGTGTTTGCTGCATGGATTTTTCTGGGTTGTTATGTGTGTGTGTGTTTTTTTTTCTGCTGAAACAGTGCGTTGCTAATGATTAGGTGCGTTGTTAATGATGTAAAGCGTATGAGGATAGAACAAATGTCGTGCAAGATATTTTCACCGACGTTCTACTGATTCCACCAATCCTCCCGATTGGTAACAACACCACTAATAATGGTTTCATTTATTTTCTACAGGGGTGGCAGATGAGGACGAAGAACCAACAACAGCAATAAAAACGTAAATAAATGCCTAAATAATAACATGAAATCACCAGCCAGCCAACCAGCCAACTAGCCAAGCTCCTCTTGGCTAGTATATCTTCATACATTCCTGCTAGTATCGTTACCACCACCACCACCATTACTTCCACCAACATTACCAGGTTAGCCTTCCCTACAACAATATAATTGCAATATATATCACGTGATTATAACGTTTTGAGGCGGCAAATTTACGGTTATGTTCAGCCATGATAGTTTTATAACTATTTGTTACTCTGCATCTGGTAGACGGCAGTTTGATTGTAGTTAACTCAACATTAGTTTATATTTTCTTATTGCATTATGTAGGCTGCCTATGTAATGTAATGACCTTACATCCACATGTGTAATCGGTGTGTGCTTCCATGATGCGGATGTGGCATGATACATATTCTCCTTCATACATAAATACAAGCGTATATCTTTGTATATGTGTGTGTGTGAGTGTATGTGTGTGCGGTGCGCGTTTATACGTATATATATATATATATATGTGTGTGTGTATATATGTTAGTATATATATATAGAGAGAGAGAGGGGGGGGGGAGAGAAGGGGAGGGAGAGAGAGTCAACAAATGAAATCCAGAAATGCTCAATATAGAAAGCACTTTGTAGCGCTCAAATGATTTGAACATACACTCCAACATTTTTACCGAGGATTAAATCCGCAGAGTAAAGAGTGGCTATAAGAGGAATTTCAGGTAAGCAGATATGAAGCTGATAATGCAAATAAACAAATACAACCGCTTGGGCTAGATTTAGAAAATATACGTACATATATACATGTAAATAGAGAAAAAACAACAACTGAAAATATTCAGACGATGAATATTCATATATAAATATATAAATATTTGTATATTAACAGAACGAACTTACACAGAGTACATAGACATAGGAAATTAAAGGGAAAAGACATGGTGTTACAGGTCCGACAGCTGTTTCTGGGGGCTCGGAAATAGTTCATAACGCTGGCAGATGTAGTTCGCATAAGGTCAAAGATATGCAACGAGTAGTGGAAGCATATAAACCACATGTTTATCTGTCACCTCAAGCTCTTTTTTTTTTTTTGTCACCTCCACTTCTTTTTAATACGTTCCAAGTAATATGATCAGTCTAATATTTGTAAAGGATGGAAGTCTGCCAAATACATCTATTTCCTGCTACTATATGATGAGAAAACTGGTTAATTCTCGCAGAGCTCTGATGTTTTACTTGCCATGATTCATTCTAGTCTGTTCATTATGTCACTGCACAAGTACAAGTACAATACTTTTATATGCATCTGCATGTATCCGTATGTATATTTTTATGTTTGCTGGACAATGTAGTGTCGCTGATATAACCAACATAAATTACAAAACAGCTGTCAACAAATGGAATAAACAACTATTCTCTCACTTCACTTATCTGGTTAATATATATATATATATATATATATATATATATATATATATATATAGAATGGATTAAAGGATGTGAAATGGGGGTAGAATAGAAACAGATTTTATTTTTACATATACATATATGTGTGTGTGTGTGTGTGTGTACGTATTATGTATGTATATATATATATATATATATATATATATATATATATATATATATATATATACAGGTAAGATGATAATTTATTTTCGAACGCAGAGACGCCGTTAGAACAGCAGAAATATTGGGTAAATTACCCTTACAAAGCGGAAAAATTTATCAACAAAAAGCCGTGGGTCTCGAACCCATATCTTTTAAAAACTCCGGCCAGGTGTGTTACCATTAAGCTAAACTGCTCGCTGACAAATCACTTTTAGACGCGTTTTAAAAAGCTAAATGTGCAACCACGTGTATATAAATATAAACAAGCTAACGTTTATATATATATATATATATATAGGCGCCGAAATGTGTATAGAGATACAATAACTTGTCAACAGACAGCTATGGGACTCGAGCCCATATCTCTGGCTGTTTGTTGACAAATTGTTTCGCTTTGTAAGGGTAATTCACCCAATGTTACAGCTGTTCTAACGGCATCTGAATGTTCGAAAATAAATTATCGTCTTATTTGTATCTCTATACACATTTCAGCGCTTATTAAAAGACAAAAGAAAAAACAGTTGTAAGTTTGCTTATATATATATATATATATATATATATATAAAAGCATTATCGATCGCACATACACAGTGTATGTGTTTTGTTTATACGTCGAATTCGCTGCGTGAAAGCGTCCTGGAAAGCCTCCTACACAGCACTGAATGTTAAAGAACATTTGAATATAACAGGCCAGGCGAGACAACTCCCCTTGGAATAAACGCGAGAATTGTATATGCCAATATTTCGCTATTATTGTGGCTTATCAATACCAGACAGTCGACAGAGTAGAGAGTTTTCCCACACGCTATGCTGCAGCAGATTCGGTGTATAAGCAAAGCACATATTATGTACGTGCGATCGATACTGCTTACGCTACAAGAGCTGCTTTAATTTCCTAATTTAATATGTATATATATTAAATAAGACGAAAGTAGAGACTTCTTAGGGTGATCCTCGTTCCAAGTTTTCAACATTCGTGTGGTTTAACGGTGGGATTTAATTTTACAATGAGACTAAATATACGTTTATTAAACATTCATATTCCAGCAGACACATTTAGTCATAACCCACGCTATATTGGTAAGGTATATGTATGTATGTATGTATGTATGTATGTATGTAAGTATGTATGTATGTATGTAGAGATAAACTTACTTGGAAATGGATGCGTGGCGTTCAATCAAATAATAATATAATATATATATATATATATATATATATATATATATATATATATATATATATATATATATATATATATGTATATATATATGTATGTATGTATATATATATATATATATATATATATATATATATATGTATATGTATATATATATATATATATATATATATATATATATATATATATATATATATATATATATGTATATATATATATATATATATATATATATATATATATATATATGTATATACACATGCATATATATGGGTTCAATGCTCGAAATGGGGAGTAGATAGACAGCCGACAACTGATGAAGGGTCGTTCTTTATGTTACTTGTCCTGTTTTCCATTTGTTTCTCTCGTTGTTTGCGTATTGAACTCATTTGCTTTCGTATTAGATGTTGTTTACTGTCGGTGAGGTCCTATACCCATATATGTGTGTGTGTGTATATAATTTATATATATATACTCTTTTACTCTTTTACTCTTTTACTTGTTTCAGTCTTTTGACTGTGGCCATTCTGGAGCACCGCCTTTTAGTCGAGCAAATCGACCCCAGGACTTATTCTTTAGAAGCCTAGTACTTATTCTATCGGTCTCTTTTGCCGAACCGCTAAGTTACGCGGACATAAACACACACAGCATCTGTTGTCAAGCGATGTTGGGGGGACAAACACACATATACAAACATACACACACACACACACATACATACATATATATATATATATATATACATATATACGACGGGCTTCTTTCAGTTTCCGTCTACCAAATCCACTCACAAGGCTTTGGTCGGCCCGAGGCTATAGTAGAAGACACTTGCCCAAGATGCCGCGCAGTGGGACTGAACCCGGGACCGTGTGGTTGGTAAGCTAGCTACTTACCACACAGCCACTCCTACGCCTATATATATATATATATATATATATATATATATATATATATATATATATATATTATTTATATTATGTATGCATGTATGCATGTGTGTATGTACGCTCTTATAAAAACAACTACATGTACACGCACGTACGCACCACAAATAATTCTTTATCTCTCCTTCGAAACACATACGCAATAACTAATACAAACATGCACAAACACTACCACGTACAAACACTACTAAGCAAGATATACCGCAACGCAAGGGCGCACATCACAACATACGCATCGCCATCACAACATATGAAACAATACATACATACACAACACACTATACACCACTCACGACCACGACCACGGCCACGGCCACGACCGCCATAACCACCACGACCACCATCATCACCACCACTGCTAGACTATACAAAGGAACATACTAACACATACACGCACACATACGACTGCAACTCACACACACACACACACACACACACACACACACACACACACACACACCACAACACCAACAATAATTTTCACCACGTCAACACCGTTTTAATATTATCTGTTTTCCACCAGTATTTTCATCCTCTCTCTTTCTCTCTGTTTCTGTCTGTCATTCTCTTCCTCTCTTCTTCTCCTCTCTATTACCCACCGTTATCCTCAGCCATCAGACTCCTCCCTAATCAAATAGCCCAACCCTACCGAAATTTTCGACTAGGTTCAATTATGTGTGACCCTAACAAGGCGTTTCGGACAGAGATATTTGGTATTTATTACTCCCCTGAGTCATAGGCTATAAACCATAGCTGCTTTAAGTTTTCCCGCCATTGCAGAAGACATTTTATTATTAACGGCAGCCATGTTTGATATATTTTCACCGCATTTGTGTTTAGATACAGCGGCTTTGGCTTTGTATGCATGTATTATATATATATATTTACGTGTAATTATGTGTCTATGTGCGTTTGTGTGTAACTATTTGTTGCTATATTTGTGGCTTTAGCTTTGTAAGTATGCTGTACGTACGTTTGTATGTTAATCTTTACATTTGTGGTTTTGACTTTGTATGGACGTTTCTATGTATATATATATGCATAAGTATATATCTCTAACTGTCAATTAAAGTCTCTCTTGCACCATCATTCTCTCCTCCCCTCTTTCTCTCTTCCTCACTTGATTTCTTTTCACTTCTCTTTTAACTGACTCAGTTTATATGAATGTGCTTGTGTGACTGTGAATGAATGCATATGAATGTGCATTTGAGTTTGTGTGAGTTGAAAATTCTTTCTGACTATGTATGCATGCATGTATGGAGACACACACACATCTACGCGCACACCAAACACACACACACACACACACATACACACACACACACACACACACACACACACACACACACACACGCACGCACACATACACGCAAACACAAACGACACAGAGACAAGAGACAAAGAAGGAGGTCACGCGTGGAGTTTACATAAATATTGTTTTGTTCTTATGGATAAATATTCTTCAGACACACTTGTCTACATGTGTGTATATGTGTGCGCACGTGGGTGTATATATATATCACATTGTATGGGGAGAAATATAACAGTTCCGTGGATGGCGCTACTTAATCAGAAATTTAGAAAAGAAGCGCTCATCGTATTAGTTGAAAGTTACGCTTGGCTATAAATCGGGCAAACTATAAAATACCAACATGGACAAATACAGTATCCTTCCCTGACGTATGACAGATACATTACATCATATCTGACAAATAAAGGACATGCCTTCACTCGTCGGGGACAGGAGTTGATAAGGAAAATATTCGTTAAATAAAAGAAACCTCTTGGTTGTGATATAAAATGCTGTGTCATATCAGTGTGGAAGATATTACTCTCATCATCATCAACTGTCCGATAATGTTCACATGGTATTACGTCCTTTGCATGAGAGATGACGTTATTGCCGAATCTGTTTACAATGCTGTTCGTAAGAAGGATCGTACTGATCGTGCTGAATGATCGTACCAACCAAACACCAGAAGCAATAATGTATCCTTACTTCTCAGAATAAGGAATAGTCTTTTAATCTCTTATATTTTAATTTTTTTCAGTCTTAGACTGTAGCCAAGCCGGAGCACTGCCTTGAATTGTTAGTCGAAAGAATCAACTCCAGTGCATTTTTTCAAAGCCTGGTACTTATTCTATCGGTCTCTTGCCGAACCGCTAGGCTACATGGGACGTAAACAGACCAACACCGGTTGTCAAGCAGTGGTGGAGACACACACGCACGCACACACGTGCGCGCGAACATGCACACACACACACACACACACACACACACACATATAATAGAAACAGGTTTCAAAGAAAAAAACTGCAAGTGGTATAAATAGGAGAAAAGTAAATAGAAACAAAGAAAATGCACACTAGGTATAAAAATAATGACCTTTTTTAAAAAATAAAAACAAAGATGTATACATACAAATAAATGATTTGAGGTGGAATTAAGAAGTATAAAAATCATTATCATGAGTCAATATAGAAAGTCATACCGGTTTCGTCATCGCTGTTCGCTGACTTTGAATCAACACCGATTTCCAAACGGTGTTGGATCTAATAGTACCTGAGTGAAAAGATTGCATACAAGAGAAGCTAGCAGTTCTGAAAGTGATGCAACTAGGTTAATATGATTAATAGAGTATGATTGATATCTGGGATGTATGAGGATTAGTGGGATTATTGGTATTAGTAAGGTTAGTAGTGTCCTGTATTAAGTTGTGGTTGATATTTATTAATGAAAGTTGCAGCTTTATTTAGTCTTTGCTGCACTGAGGTGTCCTGGGAACATTGATAAAAAGGGAAAATTAGAAAGTTTCGTTTAAGCTTTCTAGCACATCTATCTATGTGCTCACTGACCTATATTGTGGGAAGCGGATTTGTTCTTTGTGAAGCGTTGTTTGTCAGAGGGACATTCGTGTTTCCTCTATATAGTGGTTTTCGCAACCTAAGCGGATAATAGCATAGATTAGGTTTTCAGAGGTACAAGTCAAATTTACTTTATCTTAAATATTTCACCTTGTTTGAAGTGAAATTCTTACCTTCCAAAAGGTGGGGGCATGTGCCACATTTAAGCCGCCCGCTTTTTCCCACTTTTGGTTTCGTTATTAAGGGATATAGTTTTGATACTGACGAATACTTTTTGACAGCCCAAATTCTTAAAATGAATTTATTGTCTTTCTGTATGAAACGATTGTAGGCTACATGAATAAAAATCTCTTCCATTTATGAAAAATAGGATTGAATTTTGTTTTATATATACATATATATATATATGGGAGAATATACAAAAAATAACAACAGACGAGGACAGGTGGTGTAAATAACAAAAGTATATATTAGTATGACGCTCGGGAATACGGAAAGTCTTTGACGTTTCGAGCTACGCTCTTCAACAGAAAGAATACGGAGACAAGGAGAAAAACACGGAGAAAAAAAATTGAATAGTGTTCAGTCAACGGTCAATCATAATAATGGCCGATCATAACAATGGCTGACCGGAAGTTAGAAATTCTTATTTCAGGAGAGCTAAGAAAGGGGGAGATAACAAACGGTGATCGGGAACGAGGGGCTGTGTGTGGGAGGTAGACTGCTGGTGATCTTGACGTATGTAGTGTGAAAATGGGGGAAGGGAGAAAGGAAGAAAGTAGTTGGTCAGTTGTAGTGTGTGCGTGGTGTGATGCGAGGGTATTGGTGTGGTGTGCGTGGTGTGATGCAAGGGTATTGGTGTGGTGTGATGTGAGGGTGTTGGGAGGTGGGGAAGACATGGGTGGAGTGTGGGGTAGAGGTAGGGGTATGTGGGTAGGGTGGGGTATGTGGGTAGGGGTGGGTGGTGGGTGTAAGGAATTGGATGGGGTGGAGTGGGAAGGTAGAGTAGGAGTGAGTTGGGGTGTGGTGGGATGAGCTTATGAGGGGGTGTTGACGAGGAGGGAGAAGGGGAAGGTGGATGTAAGAGAGGGGGAAGATGGGTATGGGAGGGGAGAGGAAGAGAGGAGAGAGGGTGGGTATAAGAGAGGGAAGGGGGATTGAGAGAGGGGGAAGGTGGGTATGGGGGGAGAAAGAGGGGAAGGTGGGTATGGGGGGAGAAAGAGAGGAAGAGAAAGAGAGGAAGAGAAAGAGAGTGAGAGAGAGGGAAGAGGGGTATGGGGGGGGAAGAAGAAAGGAAGAGAAAGAGAGTGAGAGAGAGGGGAAGAGAGTGAGAGAGTAAGGGTGAGAGAGTAAGAGAGTAAGAGTGTAGAGAGTAGGAGAGTAAGAGTGTAGAGAGTAAGAGTGAGAGAGGGGGGAGTACGGGAGGGGGGGGGGGGAGTACGAGAGAAGAGAGTGAGAGAGAGTAAGAGAGAGGAGAGAAAGAGTAGGGGTGAAGAGAAGTGGGAGTGGAGAGAAGTATGAAGAGAGGTACAAAGAAGTAGGAGTCGGAGCAGGAGGTGGGGGAGGGGAGAGATGGGTGGTAGGAGGGAGGGTGGGGGAGAGAGACAGGAGGAGGGGGTTAGATGAAGAGTGGAGGGGAGTTGAGCCCATGTGGCGCAAAGGAGCGAAGATAGAAGATTAACCCCTGTTCACGGCGCAAACGGGAGTCCGGATGGCCCCTGTGCATGGACAATCCAAACACAGACAGGTGTTGCCGCAAGGAGTGGCCGGCAGAACGGAAGTGGCGTGACACCGGGGTGTCATTGCCGACGTTGATATCTCGGAGGTGTTCCGCGAATCGGTCGGCCAGGCGCCGCCCCGTTTGTCCGATGTACAGGGATTGGCAGAGAGAGCAGGAGAGGCAATATATGATGTTGGTAGACGTGCAGGTGAAGGAGTCGGTGATGCGATAGGGTCGGTGATGGGTGCTGGTGAGGAGGGTGGTGTTGGAGAGGTAAGGGCAAGTGCGGCAGCGTGGACGGGAGCAGGGGAAAGAGCCAGGTTGGGAGGTTGGGTTGGGGAAGAAGCTGTGGACCAAGAGGTCCCGTAGGTTGTGGGCTCGTTTGAAGGAGGGGAGGGGTCGATTAGGGAAGATGTGGGAGGTGGAGGGGTCGGACTGGAGGCGCCGAAAAGCTCGGAGAATGGAGCGTTGGAGGGGTAGGGTGGTGGGATGGTAGGTGAGGGGAAAAGGGAGGCGGGAAACGGCAGGGCGGGTTTATATATATATATATATATATATATATATATATATATATATATATATATATGGCTGATAGTTAGCAAGGTGAGACACACATAAGAAAGAAGGAAACAAAGGACCACTGATGAGGTCACAGAAGTGTGACGAAAGAACTCTGGCCGAAATAAGATTAAGATTAATGTAATATAAAGCTGAAGCAAATTAACACCAAATATACAGTGCGTGTGTTTTTATTGGCTAAACTGGCAATATGACCATCCCCAAGTACAACAATATATATATATATATATATATATATATATATATATATATATATATATATATATATATATATATATATATATATATTTATTTATTTATATATATATATATATATATATATATATATATATATATATATATATATATATATATATATATATAGGGCGGGCTTCTTTAAGTTTCCGTCTACCATATCCACTCCTAAGGTGCCATGCAGTAGGACTGAACCTGGAACCATGTGATTTGGAAGTAAGCTTCTTACCATACAGTCACACCTGCGCTTAACGGTGAAACATGGAAGATTGCAATAAAAACAATAATCTAGTGTAAATATAATAGGCGTGATAATGTTTCCAAAACGGAGAATAAATAAAGTTCACGCACTGCTGTAGAAATCAGTTGTTCAGCAGTTGGGAATATCTCGTCTAAAGTTGTGGTAAAATAGAACACCTATTGTCAATTAATGCGGTCTTTATAGTTCTTGTATCTTCGTTATAGATTCGTATTTGTGCAGTCATAGGTGCACTTGTCTGTGTGGCACTAGATTTGCATAAGAGCCAATAAATTTGGGTGGAGGAAGTAAACTGATTTGCTTCCTCCAAATTCAATCGCTTAGTAGTACAAGAAAAATTTCTAAATCATTCGAAAGAATCTTCTTTTGAATTTCTTGGAATGAACTCTTATACACCATTATATATGTACATGTGGCACGCACATTTTACATACAGAGTAATAAGACACACACACATATGCATACATACGCCCACATACACACTCACACATACACACAATCGTTTACTGAAGAAAGATGCATATCTATTGCACAAATGCAAGTATTCCGCAATGTATGCACCAACGAACTTCTACATTCACAAATGCCTAGAACTGTCTTGACACAAACATAAAAGTTTTGTCACTTTCTTAGTAAACATCTTGATTTCTACGAATAACTTAAAGCTAAAAGAAGCATACATTGTACTATGCACACACATACGTACATTACATACATACAGACATGCACACATATATGCATAATACATACAAATACGTACATATACATATTTATATAAGTACATAGATACCTACGTACATATACACGTACACAGATACAATTACACACAGTCGTACACGCATGCAAATATATTCACATACTACATATTGGCTTGCACACATCTATTTATCATACATCCGTATGCACATGTCTAGACAGGCAACTATATGCACAAGAATACATACATAAAACAAAACGTACAAATCTGCATATATACTGACTCCAAATACTGCACATATTCACACATTCATGCAGAAATACCCTGTTGATGTTGTTGAAATTCTAATGAAGTATTCTTGGATCCAGGTTAGAAACCGTCTCTTTCTCTATTGGCAAGAAATCTGGAAATTTAAACTGAATGACACGCACACAAACATGCACATTCAATAACACAGACACACACAAACATGCACATTCAATAACACAGACACACACACACACACAGACACAGACACACACACACACACACACACACACATACAAATTAGCAATTGGAAGATAGAGAGATGACTGAAAGTATTTTCTTTCGTGAAATGGCAAAACAACCACGTAAAAGTAGTATATTTGTAGGGAGAGTGGGGGACATTAAGGTACAAATGTACAACATTAAGGTACAAATGTAGGGAGAGTGGGGGACATTAAGGTACACGTTAGGTTATGCGTATTTGTGTTGGTATGCATGTGTACTTCGTATATCCATTTATGATCTTCTATTAGTGTCTCTTAGTACTGTATTGAATACATTTTCTAGTGAGGGTGTTTATATGTCAGTGTATGTTCATTTGAAGCCGCGTGGATTAGTGGGGTATTCGGTTCATTATCGTAAGGTCGTGAGTTCGAAACTCAATGGCACCTTGTGTCCTTAAGCCAGACACTTTATTTCACGTTGCTCCAGTCCACTCAGCTGGCAAAAATGAATAGTACCTGTATTGCAAAGGACCAGCCTTGTTACACTCTGTGTCATGCTGAATCTCCCCCCCCCCCAAGGACTACGTTAAGGGTTCCCTGTATTTCAAAGGTCCAGCCTTGTCACACTCTGTGTCATGCTGAAACTCCCCGAGAACAACGTTAAGGGTACGCATGTTTGTGGAGTACTCAGCCACTTGCACATTAATTTCACGAGCAGGCTGATCTCCTGATTGGATCAACTGGATCACTCGGCGTTGTAACCGACGGATTACCAATTATGTTCATTTTCTGTGTTTGTATACATATGTGTGTTTGACTGTGTGTATGTGTGTGTATGTGTGTGTACGCGTGTGCATGACTATGCACACAAATGTGTGTGTATATGCGTGCGCATTATAGCCAAGTTATAATGTATGTGTATGAAAGTGTGCGTGAGTCTCTGTGTGTAAGTGAATTCTCGGTCACATATTTTAGTCTTTTGTTTTAGTGTCTTAAACTTTTTCAATTCCAACATGCAACCTCACCTTACCACCACCACCACCACCACCATAACAACAACAACAACAACAACAACAACAACAGCAGCAGCAGCAGCAATGAAATACTTAAAAAAGGGCAAAGTAAAATATAAAATGGAAAAAGAAAGCAACAACAATGTCTGGCAAAACCACAACAACAACGACTACATCAAGAAATCAAATGAGAAAACAACAACAACAACAACAACAACAGCGAAAATCAAACCGTTTTATGGGACGGTTGGTAGCGCGCTTTAACAAAATCAACATTTCTGGGTACATCCTACCCATCCTGCTTGAACTATTAAACCTTCGCTACAATCATAACCTACAGACTAAACATTTCGTTTAACATTATCAGAACTGGGGAAACTGAAAAAGAGGAAAGAAAATTAGAAGGTAGAGGGGGAGGGGGAGGAGGAGAAGGAGGAGAAGGAGGAGATGAGGATGAAGAAAAGAGGAGGAGAAGGAGGGGGAAGGGAAAGAACAAGAAGAGGAAGAAGGAGGGGAAGAAGGAGGAGGAGAAGAGAAAGCGTATGAAGAAGGAGAATGGGAGAAGGAGGAAGAAGGAAAATAGAAGAAGAAGAAGAAGAAGAAGAAGGAAAGATGATAATGGCGACAGAAGAGAGGAAAAAGAACAACAGAAGTGATAAAGATAACGACATCGGGCAATAACAAAAACAGCAACAATAACAGCAGAAAAAAAAACCCAATAAAAGCATCGTACAGGAATAATTATGTGAAGAATCAAGAAACAAAACAAAAATGTGTACCTCCACTTCCTATTTACACACGTTTTAACCCTCGAGTCCTAAAATTTTAAAAACGTGTTAAATTCAGTGGGGGTTTTAAATAATGATGATAATAATAAAAATAATAATAATCAAAACAACAAAGAAATCTCCTCTGTGTCTCAGAAAAATAAAAGGGAAAGAAATAAGAATTAAAGTGCCTTCACTTCACATACATGCATATATACAACCCCAAAACTGAACGCCATATCCAAACTAAGCCAACTTACAACCTTATATCATTTAGCAAAAAAAGAAAACCAACAACAAAATAACTCAAGAACTAAATACCTAAACATGAATAAAGAAATGAATAAATTTGTCTTATTTTTTTCTTCTTTAAAATCAAAACGAAACGAAAAACAATTCACCTCGCAGCATTTTCAAACAATAAATAAGTAAATAAATGAATAGAAGAAATGTTAAGAGAAGCGAGAAATTGAGAATAGCTTCCGATTGAAAGCGGGAATAGAGCATGAGTGTGAGGTATGTTGAGAATAGGGCAGCGTTTGGGAATCTCAACCAGATCTCTTATTAGGAGGAGCACGGTGGTTAGCGGTGTTGCTGGTTCTTGTCGATTGTGGTGGTTATGGTGATAGCGGTTAAAGGTCTAGTTGTTGTGGGATCTAACACTATCGTCCCATAAACTTCAAAAAAAAAATCGGGTTATTAGTTTGCTCGTTTGTTTATATTGCTTGTGTGTTAGTTGTTGATTTTTGTTCTAGATTACATTTCTGATTTGTTGATTTGGCGATTTTTAAAATTTATTTATTTATTGTAAGATAACGTGGTGGTGATGGGTGATGGGTAATGGGGGTAGGAAACATACAGGAATGAAGGGATGGAATGTTGGCCACAGACAAAAAAAAAATCAAACAAATAGAGACAGAAAGATAGCTATACACGAACAAAAAGGTAGAGATTTAGTTAGATAAATAGAAAAATAAGAAAACTAATGGACACGCAGTCGGATATATATATATATATATATATATATATATATATATATATATATATATATATATATATATATATATATATATATATAAACGCCTAGTTAGAATAGAGGCAGCTGATGAAGGCATAATTCCAAGTGGCTATCTGTTTTCCTATGTGTACGTTCCGTTGTCTGTAGTTCATTTTTCTAACGTCCTGTACCTTGATATGCATCTATATACACATGTAGATGTATGTACATATA
>NC_142932.1:99867070-99874570 GCF_046866305.1 Octopus bimaculoides | reverse complement strand
TCTTGACTGCAATCCACAAGTCTTGTCTTTGGATTCAGGTAATTCTTAGATTTTTGTCTTGACAAAGAAGACCTTAATCCAGATTCTAACAAGGATGTTGTTGCAAATGGAATGGAGACAGTTCTTGGTCATAATTCCTTAAGGTTAAATCTACATATGTAGAATAATAAGGTTGTTGGTGTGCTTAATAGGATAAAGTTATTTTCAAAAGTTAGTTAATACTTTATTTTGGCAAGTGACTTTAATGAAGTATATACTTTAGTGTAATGTTTCTGAACCATTGTTTATCTATGGACTCCTTTGACAACTATTTTATTCTGGTGGACCCCCATCGCCTTTCGATGATGATAAACTAGTTTTATAGGTACTTCTTTCAAAATTCCTAGTTTGTTTTTCATACATTAAATTGTGGAGGTTGGACTGCTTAAAATATCAGAGAAAAAATACCTAGCTGTTTCTTGTAGTAAATACATCTAAGGCAAAATTTTTCACGGATCCCTAAAATACAATTGTGGAGCCCCAGTTTACTATTTTGGTTGCGCGGACTTCCAAAAATCTTATATGGACCCTCAGGAGTCATAAGGACCTGGTTGGGAACCATTGCTTTAGTATATTGTACATATTTTATTAGAGTATATATTTTATCAGAGTATATACTATATAACAAAACAAAGTATATTCCTTAATTTACTAAATTTGAAATTCTTTCTTATAGCATTTTTATGTTATTCTTCCTTATACATATAGCTTTTGTCTCCTAATCTTTTGAAAATACGAACATTATTTCTGTTTTAATTCGTGCCAGTTGAGTACGGGGGTCGATGGAATTGACTCACCTATTCCCCTGAAGTTGCTGGCCTTGTGCCAGAATTTGAAACTAATATTATTTCTATCTTATTTATTTATTTATTTATTTTATATCGCTTACCCAGAAGGAAAGGTCAGTATTTCATGACCTTACATATGCCACCAATATTGGTGGAAAGAAAAAAGGAAGGAATCTCCGGACAGGAGTCCTGGCTGGAATGCTTACAAAAGACTGGACGTCGTTAAAAGCACCCAAGGGCCAGGTTCTGGCGTTAAAGATGGCGACAGAAGTGAAATAGAACCAGCGCGTGACTCAAGTAAGTTACAGGAGGATGTGAAATAAGATTACAAGAGCCGGAACAATTCCGCAATTTCACCATTTTAGACTAGTAATTTTATAGATTCGGGAAGGATGAAAATAAAGCTGACCTCGGCTGAAAAACGCAAAGAGGTGGAAGTTCCGCAAGGCATTTCATCCGGCGTTCCAACTTACCCTATCCATGTCCCACGCCTTAAATACTTGACATTCACAAAACTTTCAAAATCGAGAGAGAGAGAGAGAGAGAGAGAGAGAGAGAGAGAGAGAGAGAGAGAGAGAGAGAGAAATCACTCTCGTATTTCTTACTCTATTCTTTCGAATTCCTTTTCTTTTTATTTATTCACAATTTTTATCTTTAATTCATTTAAAATTCTATCTTTCATATATTATCCTTTTCCTCATTCTTTCGAATACTTTTCTTTTTATTCAAAATATTTTCACTCAGTTCATTTAAAAAGTCTTTCCTTCAAATATTTCTTACTTACCCCATTCTTTCGATTTCATCCATTAACATTTTATATTTATTCTAATCTTTTAAAAATTCTTTTTTCATTTATTCGTTTACTCCAATTTTTACAAAATACCTTATATTCATTCAGCTTTTTTAATTTTTATTTTTGCTTCCATTTGAAATTTTTTATTCATTTTTTCCAGATAGTTTTTATTCATTCAAATTTTCTTTTTTTTTTATTAGAATTTTTTCTTCCTATTCCTTTTTTTCCACTCATTTTTTTATATTTTATAAATGTTTAATTTAAAAAAAAAAAAGAAATATATATTGTGTTATTGAAGGAGTATTTAGAGCAGAATAATTGTCAATAAAACAATAAAGAAAGGCATGAAAAAACCCCCAACAAAAATGAAGCGAACAACGATGTGAGAAAAGAGAAAGAAAAAACAGAAAATAATATGAAATGAAAAATGAATGAAAGAATCAAGGGGAGGAAGACGAAAAAGAAATAAATCAAAGAGAAAAAAACCAATGAAGATAAATAAAAAATAAAAAAAACAGAAGAAATTAGACAAGAGAAAAAACGCAAATATTATTGAGAGAAGGCAGACGATAAAATTGAATAACTGAAAGACATGCAGGCCTTTGTACACAAATACATGAAATACATTTGAAAAAGAAATTTAAATAAAATGCTGAACCATTAAATAATGAATACATGACTGAACGATTAGATTCCATTTGCAATGTAAAGGTTAATTTTTTTTTTTAGTTGATAGCCATATTAGTAGAAGTATTAACATTAAGAAGGCAGTTGACTGGTATATTCGTTAGAGCGTTGGACAATATGCCTTCCGGTAATTATTTACGTTTCTGTACATTTTGATTTCTAATCTTGTCGAGGTCAACATTGTTTTTCATCTTTTTCAGTTCGTTAAAATAAATACCAGTCCAGTAATGGAGACGAATTAATCGAAATAACCTTCTTCTTAAATTTGTAATCTTGCGTCGATGTTAAAAATTACTGCAAACCACTGCTAAGCTGGCAGTTATTAGGATCACTGCTGTAGTAGCTACTGCGAAGGAGGTAGTATGGAAAACGCGAGTGAGAGGGATCGTGACAGGCATTTTCATCTCTAGCCCTGGGTCAGTTTAACTTGTTTCGTTTCCACATGAAAAGAAAAATAAGGCTGGAGAGGAGATGCCTGTCACACGGAATGTTTCGGAAAAGATGGAAGACCGTAGCAAGTGTGTTGAGTGTGAAGGAACTTGTTTGAGCGAGAACATAAGAGGTCTACCAAATATTCAGTGTTGGAATGTGGTTTGTGGGGTCAACCATGTCCCTCACTCTATTTTTGTTAATTCATCCGATCATATACTCACCCATCATTATTTTTAATTGTGTACCATGTTGTTGTATCATTCGTCCTCCGACCCCTTACCTGTCCTTGTATTGTCCCCACCCCTGTATCTTTGATTGTAATGGTTAAAGAATAGAGTTATCAGAACCGTTACATTATTGAACACGTCTTATAATATTTAGATACTAGCGGGACCTGTGAATATTTCACGGAATTAATGGTAAACTTATTGGGTTATTTCTGAAAACTTTATCCCAAAACCCTGAAAGCGTAACCTGTGCTGTGTCTGTATCAAAAGATAGTCACTCATCTGCTAATCATTGAAAAGTGAAGGAAATTGGAATACGATGATTACTTAATGCACTGAACATATACACTTTATATACTTTATGCACAATTTCATAGACTTAATATATAACACTGTCCCTCTTTCTCTTTCACTCTTCGCCTTACTCTCTTTTCTCTTTCCTTTTTCGTTCGCTCTGCGCCTTTCCCTTCAACTAATCACGTGAAAGTGTTACAGATAGGCTAAGTAACGGAGGAAAAAAATAGATAAAAAATTACACATTTCATTCACCACCACCTCTCCTTCCCCTCCCTTGTCTCCCCGCCTCATCTCTCACCTTCCACCCTACCCTCTTTCCCCCTCAACTAATCACGTGGAAGCGTTACGGACGGGCAAAGTAACGGAGGAACAAGCAGAATTATTATAAGATACTCCTTTATATATCTCAGTTCAAATCATTCTGATATACCTTGCCTATAATGGTTTCTAATTTAGGCACAAGGCTAGCGCTATTGAGGTTTGGAGGTTAGTCGGTAACATTGACAGCAGTACTTGACTCCTACTTTCTTTTATCGATCCCGAAAGGATGAAAGATGAAGTTGACTTCTGCAGGATTTGAACTCAGAAAGTAAAGAGCCGAAAAAAAATACTGCAGAGCATTTTGTCCAAAGCTCCACCACTTCTGTTCATCCAACATTCTACTTTGCCTGCAAGCCGGTAAAATTGTTAGCACGCCGGACGAAATGCTTTGCGGCATTTCATCCGTCTTTACATTCCGAGCTCAAATTCCGCCGAGGTCGACTTTGCCTTTCATCCTTTCGATGGTGGTAAAATAAGCACCAGATGAATACTGAGCTCGATGTAGTCTACTAGGGCACTCCCCATCGATTCCGAAAGGAAGAAAGGTCGAAGTTGACCTCTGTGAGATTTGAACTCAGAAAGTAAAGAGCCAAAGAAAAAAAAAAAAAATACTGCAGAGCATTTTGTCCAATACTCCATCACTTCTGTTCATCCAGCATTTTACTTCGTCTGCAAGCCGGCAAAATTGTTAGCACGCCGGACGAAATGCTTTGCGGCATTTCATCCGTCTTTACATTCCGAGCTCAAATTCCGCCGAGGTCGACTTTGCCTTTCATCCTTTCGATGGCGATTAAATAAGTACCAGATGAATACTGGGGTCAATGAAATCTACTAGACCTCTCAGCCATAATTTCAAGCTTTGTGCCTATATTATAAAGGATTACAATTAAACCTTGGGAGAGGCATTATGCCGGTAATAAACACACGCACTGGTTCAGTCCATTATTAATTTATAAACAGTATTTAGTTTTTTGTTAAATCATTTCATTGCACTCATACAATCTCTTCAGTAAAATAAATGGAAGTGGAGAGACAAGTTACTGAAGAGATTGCAAGAGTGCAATGAAATGATTTAACAAAAAACTATATACTGTTTATAAATTAATAAAGGACTGAACCAGTGCGTGTGTTTATTACCGGCATAATGCCTCTCCCAAGGTTTAATTGTATTTCTTTCAACACACGTATCCACATCAAGAATCTTGCACACGAAATACACATACGAAAATTAGAAAGGATTTATATTGACATATAAACTTGGTTTAAATATTTGAAGCCTTCATCTAATGTTAGAATTGGTTTTAAGTATTACGGTAGGTATCAAAATTACAAGAACACCGGAATAAACATCTTGGCGTATTCATTCTCAACCCTACCTTTGTTATTTATTTATTTTGCAAATGAGTTGGGGGTTAAATAACCAAATAAATAAATGAATAAATAAAAATGGAAAAAAACATTACTCGGCATACAAGTGCAGAAATAAGACGGAACAGCTCTCTTTAGATTTTGCAATACCAAATGACACAACTAAGTGCATGTTTGGCAGTGTTTAGGCGCAGGCTTAACTGTGTGGTTAGGAAGCTTGCTTTGCAACTTGATTTCGGGTTCAGTCTCGCTACGCGGCACTTCTGCGTAAGTGTTTTCTACCAATGTCTCGTAAGTGTGGAAGCTCCTCATGTATATAAATATTTATATGTGTGTGTCTTTATGTCTGTGTTCATTCCCACCTGCTTGACAACCGATGTATTTCACAGAACCGCTAGGTTCTGTGAAATAGACCGATAGGATAAGTACTGGGCTAAAAAAAAAGGGAAGAAACGTTAGTACTGCTGTTATTTTGTTCAACTAAAACGCTTCAAAGTAGTGCCCCAGCATGGTCGTAGAACAATGACTGAAGTAAAAGAGAGCAGATAGATGCGAGTGTGTATTGTGATGAGCGTGTGCATGATGAGTGTGTGTGTGATGAGCGTGTGTGTGTGTGTGTGTGTGTGTGTGCGTGCGTGCATGTGTGTTTGTGCGCATGCGTGTATGTGTGTATGTGTGTGCGCGTGCGTGCATCTGTGTGTGTGTGCGTACGTGCATCTGTGTGTGTGTGTGTGTGCGTGCGTGCATCTGTGTGTGTGTGTGTGTGTGTGTGTGTATTCAAAGAAAGGGAAAGTGAGTGAGAGTGAGAAACAAATAAAATAAAGAAAATGAGGGAGGTCAATGATAGGGTGCTACACACAGGGGAGAAAGAGAGAGAGTGAAAGTAAAGGGCTGAAAGTTGAAATAGTCAAGTCAGTGTGTGTGTACATATATATGTATGTGTGAGGGAAGATAGTAGCAGAGGCAAGAACAAACAACCCGATTAAACTGTAAAAGAGAATATGAAAAGCAGCCGACAGTTTGTATGATCGCAATAAAAATATCTGAAAAACTCCGAAAAGACGATAAAGATCTTTAACAATTGAATGAAGTTGATTTCGTGGATATACAAGGCCACAGATTTTAACAGAGAGCTGCGAATAGTGTTGGAGTTAGTGTTATGCCTTTCCCAGAATCAGCACAAGCGATGTAACTGAGTAAGCAATATGAAAGGCAACAGACGGCTTGGCGAGTGATGTACTAAAGCCTTTGAAAATAAAAATGAATTTAGATTTACATGGAAGGGGGATGTCGATGGAAAGTTGTGATGTTCATTCATGCCTGTCATTAAAGTATCCTCGATGTAACTGGATAAGAGATATCAAAAAGGCAACCGACAGCAGGCCAACGTCGCCATAAAAAAAGCGGCTATAAAATAAAAAGGGAAAAAAACACCCAAATATCATGCACTTTCAAAAATAAAATATAAATAAATGAATAAATAAATAAATAAGAACAAAAACCTCATATGAAGACACAGAAACCTGAATTCTCCGTCTATAGAGTTATGAGAAAATGGGATATTGGAAGATACATGCTTTTAAGAAGAGTATTAACGTTTGGAGTATATAAGCAATATGGCGGATCGTGAAGCCATTTTATGGAAAGGTGAAATAAAGAAATTGTCATTAAATATCAGAAAACACCAGAGAATGGCTTACAGGACAGTGCTGTGAATATAAAGAAAACAATCAACGAAAACTTATGCCTTTTACAATGGTGTTAGCAACGTTAGAAGATAGAGAATATGAAACGAAACTAGACTATGTTCTACAAAGAAAGGAGAAAAGCGTAAGGTGTCTAAAATCTCAATAACATTAACAAAACAATAACCATCTTAAGAAACACAGGAACAGAATCAGAAATATATCGAATGAAATGATACTGTGTGACATTCATGCCTTTTACAAAGTAATTTAACCGCAAAAATGACCAAGAACATGAATAAGAAATAATAAAAATGACAACAAACTTAGCAAACTCAATTGATTTTTTTGGCGGTTTAGGACATTAATAAAATCTATGAAAATCCCATGAAAAGGACGACGAAGAGCTTAAAAAAGAAAGAAAAGAAAAGAAGCAAGAGGAGAAGACGAAATAGAAAAAGTGATTGAAATAAAGAATTCCTTTAGATTCCGATTTCGATGAGGAATATTTTTTTCAATATATTGACACAACTGCCATCAACACTACAAAAATCACCACCACCACCATCATTAATTAAGTATCGAGTTTACCATATACTAAATATACTTTGTAGTCACCACAAACACATCCTCTTCTTCATTGGTGTTTTCAAAAATCGAAACTAATAAAAGATGTTGAAGGAAAAAGAAGAAAAAGAGGTAGCATGACGAGATGAGGGGTAGGGAGTACTGGTAAAAATAAGGATCAAGGAAAGATTGGAAATGAAAGAAGCGAAAAAAAGATGATAATGCTAACGATGATGATGATGATGATGATGAGGAGGAGGAGGAGGAGGAGGAGGGGGAGGACGACGACGACGACG
>NC_142932.1:99837070-99862070 GCF_046866305.1 Octopus bimaculoides | reverse complement strand
CCATACTTCTTTTAAAAGAAAATAAATAAATATATTAAAAAATAATGAATAAACGTAAGACCCTTTCTCTGCACCCCTTATGAGAAAAAAAAAAAAAATGCTGCATACATCATGCGTGAAGTGATTTTAGGGATTTACAGAAAAGAAGGGTACCCCTACCTAGTCTTTTATCTGCTCCTTTTTACGCCACTTTTTTTCTTTTTTCTGATCTTTTTCACTCCCACCTCACCCGTCACATACCCCGCCACCTCTGGCTTATCTGAGCGTGTTTATTATTTTCTCTTCTTTTCCATGAGGAGGAGTAGGAGAAGGAAGAGGAGGAGATAAAGAAGATAAAGAAGAGGAGGAGGAGGAGGAAGAGGAGGAGGAAGAGGAGGGGGAGGAAGAGGAGGAGATAAAGAAGATAAAGAAGAGGAGGTGGAGGGGGGAGGAAGAGGAGGAGGGGGGAGGGGGAGGAAGAGGAGGGGAGAGGAGGAAGAGGAGGGGAGAGGAGGAAGAGGAGGGGAGAGGAGGAAGAGGAGGGGAGAGGAGGAAGAAGAGGGGAGACGAGGAGGAGACGAAGAAGGAAAAGGAGGAATTTGAAGATTAGGAAAAGGAAGAGAACGAAAGAAAAGAAGCAAAAAGGAGAGGAAAAAAGAAGAAAAAGAAGCAGAAGAAGAAGAAGAAGAAGAAGAAAAGAGAAAGAAGGAAGAAGGAAGGCAGGCGAGTACTCTAGATATTGCTCGCAGAAAATCACTTATCAGAATATGTTAAAGTGTTGTATATATATATAAATATATATATATATATATACACATATACACACGGGGTGACAGCGCTAAGCATTGATGTACATAAACACAAATTTATTACCAGTTCAAATAAGTTTGAGGCGCATACGAACCCTTAAGAAAGCCATTCGCTGTATTTCGTCGTAGAGAAAACTTCTCGCTGTAGATAGTTAGGTATAAACATATCATTGACCAGACAATTGGATGCATGCATTTCGGAGAGGTTATCTCCTCTTCAGTAACAGAGACTGGAAAGGCAGACTCTGCAAAACAGACGCAAGAGACGGGTCCCTCTTATGAAACTCACGTCATCGTTCAATGACTGGTTGCGCCATTCAGCCGCTCACCATAAGTAGAATACGAGGTGACAGCGCTAAGCAGGTCATTTCATGGTATTACATATCACCAAATGATTTATTCTGGGTTGGTTCCAAAATACATCTCACGAATTCCTTGGGATTCATCAGTAATATTGCTTGAATCGTAAGGGGTTTCAGGCCTTTTAATATCAGCTTCTTCATTCAGTTAATCTAGTCAGAAGCGATGAAGTCCTAGTTTGCATTCAAGCACCAACGAACCTCAGATCTGCCCTATATATCCAAAGCCATCCTGTAGCTTTCTCTGCCGCTCCAGTGACAGAACGCATAATCCTAACACTTCGCTTCTCAAATCCACTCAGAACTCTACAATCTCAAAGGCGGCGAGCTGGCAGAAACGTTAGCACGCTGGGCGAAATGCTTAGCGGTATTTCGTCTGTCTTCTGAGTTCAAATTCCGCCGAGGTCGACTTTGCCTGTCATCATTTCGGGGTCGATAAATTAAGTACCAGTTACGCACTGGGGTCGATGTAATCGGCTTAATCCCTTTGTCTGTCCTTGTTTGTCCCCTCTATGTTCAGCCCCTTGTGGGCAATGAAGAAATGAGAACTCTACAATCTCACTGGCAGCCTACACCAAAGTCTGCCTGGCAGCCTTGGTACCTGCACTCTGCATAAACAACTTTTCTTGTTTTATGTCCTAGCGTTTAACCCTGGGGCCTTGTTGTTTTATTGGTGCGAACAAGTTATTACTTCAAACGATGCGTCTCCAGTGTTAGAAAGCAAAATTAAAAAGGCAGAGTAGGAATAGATACTGCAAGGTATCTTGTCCGATGATCTACACAACTCAACCAGGCCACTACACTGACTAGGTGCTTTGTTCATCAAACTAAAAAGGATACAAGACAAAGTTAACCATAATGGGATTTGAACTCATCACGCAGTAATAGCGGAGTAAATACCACCAGCTGCTCTGTAGTACGGTCTATCATCTCAGCTAATTCACCGCGCCAGTTAGATAAGCAGTCTCATAAGCAGAAATCATGACCTTTTTTCTTGTTAGAATCACATATGGTTTTTTAAGAAGTGGAGAGGATATGGTTGGGATCCTCCAAAATGTTCTACAAGACTACCGCGTGACAACCGGTGTTGGTGTGTTTACACCCCCGTAACTTAGAATAAGTACCAAGCTTGAAAGAGAAATAAAAAGTACTCCGGACGATTCATTCGACTAAAAATTCTTCAAGGCTGTGCCCCAGCATGGCCACAGTTTGATGACTGAAACAAGTAAAAAATAAAAGATAAAAATCTTCAAACTTGCATGCTCTCACTCATGTTGTAATCCTAAAATTGGTTTAAGGCAAGGTTAGAAATCATATGCTCTGTAGTGTGGATTTCCTCAAATATTAATTGAAATATGCAAAACTAATGTTATATTTTGTATATAACTCGATATATACACAGTTTACTTAAAAATAATGCTCCGCAACCTTTTTTCACTTCCGGTACACTTATATTCTTTTCAAAATTCGCAGGCATACCTGAACTAAAAATATAACTAAAAATATAAGGAACAAAATTATATTCAGGTTACACTGCGGCACACCTAGCATCGTCTCGTGACACACCAGTGTGCCTTCTTACTAAATCGGAGCTTACAAGACTCAGTCAGTTATGACAAAATCACAATCTTTCAGCTGTTAGACTCATGTGTTCTCTTTAGGTAGATACCACACCAGAAACAAACAAACATATATATATATATATATATATATATATATATGTGTATAGATGTAAGTATGTACATATACGTGTGTAAATATGCATATATATATATATATATATATATATATATATATATATATATATATATATATATATATATATATATATATATATATATATATATATATATGGGATATGTAACACTGCCTAAATAACAATCTTGAGAAATTAGGCTTCTCAAAACCAGAAAGGAGAAAGCTAAGACTACAGATCCAATCCATCACTGGAACTGTAAAAATCTGTAAAACTTTCCAGAAGTTTATCATTTAAATATATATATGAGCATGTCTAGATATGTAACTATATGCATGAGAATACATACATAAAACATATAAATCTGCACATACATACATACATACATACATACATACATACATACAAAAATACCGTGTTGTTGCTGTTGAAATTCCAATGAAGGAACCTTGGATCTAGATTAGAAACGGGTTCTTTCTCTATTGGCAAATCTTGAAATAAACTGAATAATGACATACATACATATATATGTACATATATGTATACATATATGTATACATATGCAGGGTGGCCACTGAAAATCGGAAAGGCTTGAAAAAGTCATAACTTGTTCGTTTTTAATTTTCTTTGATTTTATTTATTTATTATTTTTTTTGGTTTACATGTTATAGAGGATTCCTTGGAGATTAAAATGGCTATGTATGATGTCCTGCAACGAGTAAAACTCAATGAGTTTTTCTATTCGAGTGAAAGATCAATTATTACAAAATCAGAGAAAATGCCAGCAACGTTTTACTGTTAGAGTATCTCCTAGCAATAACATGATTCGGAACCTAATCGTCCGGTTTGAAAGGACTGCATCAGTCGGCGATCTTCCGAGAAGTCATAAGCGCACAGTGGAAGGTGTACAACAGAGTATCCTTGAGGATCCATCAGCCTCTACCCGTCGTCGCTCTGCTCAACTCATCGCCAGAACATCACTTCAGAAGATTCTGAAATTGGATTTTAAAGTGTTTCCAGCCAAATAAAATATTTTAAAAAAAAACAACAAAAAAAACATGTGTTTGTAAAAGTTATTTTCGTTTTATATCATTCAGTCTTTCAGTGGTCATCCTGTATATGTATGCATGTAAATATGTATATATATATATATATATATATATAGATCTATTTCAAAACGGGGGCACCAGTTTTCATTTATGTTTTATGTAGTGTTTTTGGTACCGAAAGACTTTCAAACTTCGTATACTTATCTATTTTGTGTTATAGAACAGAAAAAAAATTTTGTATTCGAATTTATTTCATGTAAAAAATTGTCTTATTTCGATAATTTCTACTAATCACTGACGTCTATTCAGTTGAAAACAGTTAGCGCTGTAACGGTGTATATCGTATTAATCCCCTAACCCTAACCCTAACCCTAACTAGACTGTTAACCCTAACCCTAACCCTAACCCTAAAACTAACCCTAACTCTAGAATCCGAACTCTAAAATTGTTACACACATAGATACGCACAGCGTAATTTATTATATAAGCAATATATGCGTATAAATTACGATTAAACCGGATGAAATATGTCACAGGAAATAACATTTTTATGACCACCCAGCAGTAACTCTATTCAGCTGAATAGACGTCAGTGATTGGTTGAAATTACAGAAATACGACAACTTTAACATAGAATAACTTGCGATGTCCTTTTTTTTGTTAAGAAGACTAAGAGTAAAAGATATTTTATATGACACATTCTACCAGTGTCCCAAGTTTCAAAGTGTTTCGTTAGTGTTTCGTTAAGAAAATACTGGTGCCCCCGTTTTGAAATAGATCCATATATATATATATATTTATTTATTTATGGGTTTCAGCCAAGTGGGTGTGGTCATGCTGGAGCACCACCGTGATATATATATATATATATATATATATATATATTGATAGAAAAGATAAGACAACAAAAGATAAAGAGAGACCGCGATATTATGTAAATAGAGGAATTTATCTGTAAATAATATGTGACAATTATAATGGCTACCGAATAATTGTCACATATTATTTACAGATATATATATATATATATATATATATATATATATATATATATATATATATATATATATATATATATATATATATATATATATATATATATATATATATACACATATATATATATTTTTATATATATATATATATATATATATATATATATATATACATATATATATATATATTTATATACATATATATATACATATATATATGTGTGTGTGTTTGTGTGTGTGTATGTATGTATATAACACACATACACACACACACATACACGAACACTGCAGGTACGCATCATGTTCAAAATTAACGACGAATTTAACAACGGAAAAGGGTGAAAACAACGTTACCTTAAACGTTCAATAAGAAGAATTTGAAAGTGCATATATGTGTGTGTTCGTGTGTATATGTTCGTGCATGTATACATACATACATACATACATACATACATACATACATACACCTATGTATGTGTGTGTGTGTGCATGCGTGCATACATACAAATGAATATAGATACACACAGACAGACAGACACACATACATATGTATGTGTTAGTGCTCTCATTCTTCAAGAGACCAATCATAGCCTCTCTATATATTTACACTTTTCTACGATATTGAGTTCTTTATCATATTACTTGCAAACTGAAACCTTACACACACACACACACACACACATACATACACACACGCACACGCACGCGCATTTATGCACGGTACTTACGTATGTACATACGTACATTCACACATATCAAAGACGGCGTTGACACGGCTGAGAGATTCTTCGCAGTGGGTTTTCCATCGGAAGTACCGACAAACATCCTAACCTGAATGGGTGGGCGAACTACAAAAACCACCACCACCACCTACTACTACTACTACTACTACTACTACTACTACTACTACCACCACTACCACCTACTACTACTACTACTACCACCACCACCACCACCACCACCACTACCACCACCATCACCCCACCCCCCACCACTACCACCATCACCCCCCCACTACTACTACTACTACTACCACTACTACTACAAGAGATTTCACTATCATGATGGAAGTTGAGAACTTTTCGGTAGCTTTGATGATAATGATGAAAGAGACGACGACGATGATGATGATGATGATGATGATGATGATGATGATGATGCTGGTGGTGGTGGGGGAGGAGGAGGAGGAGGAGGAGGAGGAGGAGGAGGAGGAGGAGGAGGAGGAGGAAGAAGAAGATGATGATAATGATGATGACGATGATGATGATTATGATGAAGAAGAAATTGCAGAATATGTGTTAAGACGGTCACTTTCTTTTCTGATTATTATTTAAACACTTAATAACATAACCATGAGTGCTAAATGATTGCTGTGTACAAATGTAAATTCTTAACCGGGACGGAGAAGTTGTAGATGTCGGAACATACTTATATTTAAATGTACTCATTCCTCGCTGATCTTCGAATGAATATTTTCATATCCGTTGAGCAGCCGAGTCATTACAGCACTGTATCATTTTTGCTTAAGTCAAACAATTATATTAAGCAAAGACTGAGATGTTATTACAAACTATTTGAGGCCCTTGCTGTTTTCCTTGCACGGGAAATATACAAAGATATTTCGAAAGTAAATAGTATCTTTTTTTTTTTGAAAGATTTATGTATGTATATATGTATGTATGTAAATATATATATATATATATATATATATATATATATATATATATATATATATATATATATATATATATATATAAGTTAAAAAAAACACAAAAAACAATAACAAAAAAGTGAGGACGTGATACGGATAGTGTTATTGGACGCTTGGGAAAGGAAAGAGAGAGAGTATGACGTTTCGGGCGGAGCCCTTCGTCGGAAAGACGGAAAGTTCAAAGAATGGAAAAACGGAGGAAGAGAAAAAATACTATTTACTTTTGAAATATATATATATATATATATATATATATATATATATATATATATATATATATATATATATATGTATGTATGTATGTATCTATATATGTGTGTGTGTGTGTGTGTGTGTGTGTCTTTGTGTCTGTGTTTGTCCCTACCCACACCGCTTGACAACCTGGTGCTGGTGTGTTTACATCCCAGTAACCTAGCGGTTCGGCAAAGAGATCGATAGAATAAGTACCAGGCTTAAAAAAATAATGATAAGGCGGTGCCCCAGCTTGGCCGCGGTCTGATGACTGAAATTAGTAAAAGATAAAAGATTTTAAAAAGTTTATTATTTAGCAGACATGCCTGGAGCTGTTTGTAATGATTTAACCCGGTTGAGCAACGCAATGATTAATAATGCTTGCACAGATAAAACGGTATAACGAGGGCTGACTATTTACTTTTGAGGTGCCTGAATAGAAGAGCAATTATAGGCACTGCAGGGATGTTGTACGCGATATGATTGTTACATGATAAACGCTGTGATGACAACATTGTTCTAAATATGATATGCTCCACTCTTGCCTGTTCCTTGTAATTGGGTATATCATATCTGGTACTCTACTCTTATCGACAATACTTGTAGTTCTCACTCAGCTGAAGAAGCTGATTGCCAGATCGTTCATTTATAGATTTTCTTGGCAGGATACGTTTTTACTTTATCTTATCATCATGAATGCATTTTAAGAATCAGTAAATTTTTATCCCAGAACAAGTAGAGTGTTTGGATTATGAGATTCAATCGCTTTTTAATATGGTTAATACTCAGCTCATGTGGAGGCGCGTGGCTCAGTGGTTAGGGTGTCAGCATCATGATCGTAAGATTGTAGTTTCGATTCCTGGACCGGGCGACGCGTTGTGTCCTTGAGCAAAACACTTCATTTCACGTTGCTCCAGTCCACTCATCTGGCAAAAATGATTAACGCTGCGATGGACTGGCATCCCGTCCAGCTGGGAAACACATACGCCATTGAAACCGGGAAACCGTGCCCATGAGCCTGGCTAGGCTTTAAAAGGGCGCATTTATTTATTTTAATACTCAGCTCATACAACTTTTGGTCGTACCTTACCAAAGAAAAAAAAAATGATAATAATCCTTTCTACTATAGGCACTAGGCCTGAAATATTATGAGAGGGTTAGTCAATCGCTTCTACCCCAGTGCTCAACTGGTACTTATTTCATCAACCCCGAATAGAGGGAAGGCAAAGTCGACCGCGGCGGCATTTGAACTCTGGACGTAAAGATGGAAAAAATGCCGCTAAGTATTTTGCCCAGAGTCTTAAGGAAATGATAATAATGCAATTTGTTTCTAGATTTAGACTATGCATTTCTATGAACACCATGTATTGTTAGTAAGTTTATAATGATTGGGTTTAAAGAAAGAACAACCAGCGGTATTGGTATGCATTTTTTTTTTGTTTCTTAATGATGAAATTATTATTTTTTTTTCTAACATGTCAGAAAATGATAAATAACAGATACAAAAGGTTTTGAGAATTCGGGTAGTTATAAAACTTCAATAATCGAAGCAAAGGTAGGTTTTCTTTCTATAGTCCGGAGATACTGTAGCCAAGTCTCTTTATAGTTATTACTTAGATCGTTAATAGATAGCTGTTCTGACGGCCCCAATCCTTCTTCTACATTGCTTGCTAAGGACAATGTTCACATTGAATAGTAAGTAACATATTGAGGTACCCGTGTAAACATACATAAATATGTTGTTTTGGCAGGCGCTTGAAAGGTAATTTTCAGCCTGGATGTTTTACACATTTCGTAGAATGGAAAGAATAAACGTCATTTTTCTAAGGATATATCATTTACGCACATTTCATCCAGTGTGATTATATTTTTGCAATAAAAATTGTAACAATACAAGTGAGATTATTGTACCAATACTGTGGTATATTCTCAAACTTAACGTTTGAGAATATATTGATCGACATTTTCGTTAAGATTTTTTCTATATATAACAAACTGTTCTTCTTCAAAATATTTATGCTAATCGTTCTCTAGTTTTGCCATTAGATTATTTGTCGTTTCTTTTCTACATATAGATGCAAATCTACACATAGGCAGCAGGAGTCTTATCATAGCATCGTTGTTATGGCTTCCTGTGACAGGGGCTAACTTCGGTGGAGATACCTGTGCCTGAGCAACCCTATTGAGGAGAGCACTGCTCTCCCAAAATCTTGGGAAGGTGCTAGAAAAGGTACACTAAAAATTGCTTGTTACATCAACGTTGGGCAGTTTACTGCGGCTATCAGTGGTTCATTCAAACAGGAAAGAAAAAAAAAATGAATCACAAAACAAAACATTTATGAAAAAACGAATTAAAATAATTATTTGCTGCTGGAATGTCAGAACTCTTCTGGATCAAAGCTCATCAAACCAACCAGAAAGAAGAACCGCTTTGGTAACAGAAAAAAAAAATTCAAGGATTAGGGTATAGATATTGCAGTCATGTCAGAAACACGCCTATCAGGGTGTGATCAACTGACTGAAGTATCATCAGGTTTCACACTTTTCTGAACAGGGAAACCAAAAGGAGAACTGCGAGATGGTGGTGTAGGTTTTGCAGTGCGTGAAACTCTAGCACATTTACAGTGCCCCTCTAGAATCAGTGACCGTATAATGAATTTGCGCATTCCATTTGCATGTGGGTGATATGCAATAATTCTGTCAGTTTATTCCCCAACTCTCAAGGCCAGTGAGGAATGTATTATGACATTTTTATGAATACCTTCGTGTTACAATTGTATCTACTCCAGTCGAAGAAAAAGTTATCAATATTGGTGATTTCAATACCCGAGTTGGCAGAGACCATGAGACAAGGGATGCATTTGGCCATGATGACATCGGTAAAATTGAATGCCAATTATCTGAAGCTGCTTGAGCTCTGTTCAGAGCTCAACCTAGCAATTTGCAACACATTCTTCCGCCAAAAGAAGAAGCATAAAATTACCTGGATACACCCAAGGTCAAAAGATGGCCACATGATAGGTTTCATAGTAACCCGGAGATGCGATCTGAATGATGTCTGCAATGTGCGTGTCATGCGTAGAGCAGAATGCAACACAGATCATAAGATGGTTCGGGGGAAATTTAAGTTACGTATTCGGAAAAAATCTCGAATGTGTGGGATCAATACTCTGAAGTATATTGATGTTGGAAAGTTAAAACAGCAAGAGATACTTGAGGCATCGAATAAATAAACCTTTGAATGTTATTGATTGCGATGGAACGTGGATAAACTTCAGGGATCACGTGTACACAACAGGAGCAGAAGAACTTGGATTCATGGCAAAAAAACAACAACATAAAGACTGGTTTGTTGATAATAATCTGGTTATCAGCCAACTTTTAAAGAAAAAACACGCTCTTCATGAAAAGCTTCTGGGAGAGTGTCCTACAAATTTAACTGCTATTAAAGAATATAGAGCCAGCTCACAACTTGAGCTGAGAAGGCTTCAATATAAGTAGTGGTTGAAGATCTCTGAAGATATTCAAAGTGCTTATAACGCAAAGGATTTAAAACTGTTCTATAGTCTTTTGCGTGTAGTATATGGTCCAACAACTTCGTCATTTGTTCCCATTAGGTCCGAAGACAATACTGCCGTCATCAAGGAGTCAGAGAAAATCCTTAAATGTTGGCAAGAACATTTCACTGATTTATTTGATAACCCATCATCAGTTGATCAAGCCCGTAGCCTTTAAGATTGATTGCAATAATTATAGATGTATAGTCGGCAAACTCTTCGTCCAGATAGTTTAGTAAAGACTTCATAAACTTGGATACAGAGTAAATTCTGAGTTACAAAGTGGTTTTCCCGTTAAGCTGTCCGCCAAAGGCATTTTCTATACCAGCTTCAAGAAGTGTCAAAAGTAGATTTTGCCTTCATTGGTTAAGATCAAGCCTTTGACTTCCTCAGTGGAGACGGCTTTCCGATTATATTACCACCCGTTAGTTGATTGCTTGAGCTGTTAATTATCATAAGGTCATTAGTTCTTGCTTGTGATGAATTTCGAAACGAAAAGCATTTCGAAACGAAAAGCATTTCGAACGAAAAGCAAACTCAAGCATGTGTCCTTGAACCGATGCTTTTTGCCGTCTCTTATGCACTGCTTCTAAAACATTCATTCGAGTCAACAGCGTTTACCTCCACTCAAGGTGTGATGACCGACTCTTCAAGATAGACGGTCTAAAAATAAACTAAGAAAGGTTATCGTTAGAGAAAAACTGTTTGCAAACGATTACTACTTTACTGTTTGCAAAGAAGTAATCTTTTGCAAAGATTACTATTTTGCAAAAGTAGTAATCTAGTTTGCAAACTAGATTACTACTAGTTTAAGTAGTAATCTTAAACTATGAAGAAGTTTAACAAAATACCTACGGGTAGCTTCATGGGAAGATGTGAACTATTTAGTCTCACAATCAGTCTCAAGAAGACACAAATCTTGAGACAAAGCACTCTAGTACCTCCTTGCATCAAAGACAAGGAGCAAAACATGTTACGACATTTAGTATCTTGGTTCCACTGCTAGATAACCTCGCCCAACACGTAGAATCCAACAAAAGTATCTGTGCAGCTGCTACAATTCTCTGAAGGCGCTTACTTAGAAGGTAAGGGAGAATAAACACGTCAGAATATCTAGCAAGGTCGAGATTACAAGGTCTGTCTTCTCAGTACATTACTGTATTGCAATGAGTCGTGGACAACATATTCTCAAAAGTACAAAATTCACCCATTTTATATGAAGTATCATGGGAATCAAATGGCAGGACAGGGTATGCAACATTGAAGTACTTAACAGAGCAAGCATGTCGTCCATGTTCACTTTCCCACGCCATCAGCAACTTCGATTGTTTGAACATTTTGGGGTTTAAAAAGTAGAAAGCAGAACTTTCATAAGATCTGGATAGTTAAAACTATCATGAAAGTGGAGTTTTCTCATAGCAAATCTCTGAGCTGAAGCACTAATCTTTATGCGCCAGATTTTCGACCAAAGATTGGATTTTACAGTGATTTCGCAATCAGTGCTATATTGAAATGTTATCATATAAAGGTACTCTAAACAGAGTTAGAGTGACCAAAATGTATTATATCAGACTTGAACAGAAATTGTAGTCGAAGATTTCTTCTTACGGCACAATTAATTTACTGGGGACGAAGCTTAATAGTCTAGATTTGAGTGTAGTATTGTGTCACACCAAAAGCACCAACAAAGTAACAACAGCTAAATCAATTACATCACTTACATTAAGTAAAGCAGCATTATGGATCTCATGACGTTCCTGAATATGTTATGTCTGTCTTAAGAACTGCATCGGAAGAAACGGTGTGTGGATGTGTTTCCCGGACATTTGAGAATGTTCTAATGTTAACTGGAAGTGTAATTTCATTTGGATTGATGGCTATTACATCATTTCACATTAAAAAAAATGACAATGATATATATATATATATATATATATATATATATATATATATATATATATATACACACATATATATATATGTGTGTGTGTGTGGGTGTATACAAGAATATATATATGTATACATATATGCATATATACATACATATATACATACAAGCGCACGTACACACACACACACACACACACACACACACACACACACACATACACACACACACACACACTTGCCAGTATTGACATATATGTGCGTTTGCATATTTGTGTTGTTTATGTTTATGTTTGCATGTTCATGCGGGCGGACCCGCATGTTTCAGCTTACAGCGTCGCGCTTCATCACCGAGGCTTCAACATAATGCTCTATTGAAGAAGCAACAGGAAGTGAACTGCAACAGGAAGTACATTGATGCAACAGTGATCACCACTACCACAACCGCCATTACCTCTCCCAAGCATCACCCACTTCTTTTTGTCTTTTCTTTCCCATCTGCCTCAACAGCAACACCTGCTAGAGTCAGCAGCTTCATATTTCCAGGTTTGCAGAGTTTCATAGTCGGAGGACGCTTGTGTGCGTATGCGCGCGTGCATAGACACACACACACATATTATATATATGCGTTGAGAGTAGAGGGAACACGCTATCTTAAATAGAGAGTATTTGGCATTGACAATGGGTCACAAATATAGTAATTATTTAGTGCATATTTTTGTGTTCCTATATGTTGTGTGTGTGTGTGTGTGTGTGTGTGTGTGTGTGTGTGTGTGTGTGTGTGTGTGTACTCTCTTACTTGTTGCGAAAATGAGAGATTCAACAAACATTCTATATCTTAATATTTTTTCTGAACCAAATTTCAAATTTTAAATTCGAAGTTTTTAATCCACCTGAAGAAAACGTTTTTTTTTCATGATGTAATCTATTTACTCATCAATAAAGAAACCTATTCGAAACAGCTGTAGTGAACCTATATATGTGTGTATAATTATATATACACGTGTTAACCTACACAGTGGATATACAAACATGGAAAATTTAACTATTTCTTTGTAGAATGAAAAGGCGATGAACAACTTTAATCGATTTTCGAACCTTTCTGGTTTCGGATCAGAGGTATCTACAACAAGTATGTATGCATTTAACCATGTTTGTATATTCTCCACTTTAATTTTTCTAATATTGGATTTGCAGTTATTTTTGGACACTATCAAATATTTTCTGTCCACAGTGACGTTTGTTTATATTTGCCACAGTATAGTGACACGACTGTAGTAACACGCGCGCACTCATGCATATACATTCTCGCCCACACATACAATACACGGCGCACACATACATACATACATACATACATACATACATACATACATAGTGAAGGCGCATGGCTAAGTGGTTAGCACGTTTGGCTCACAATCATGAGATAGTGAGTTCAATTCCCAGACCGGGCTGTATGTTGTGTTTTTGGGCAAGACACTTTATTTCACATTGCTCCAGTTCACTCAGTGGTAGAAATGAGTTGCGTCGTCACTGGTGCCAAGCCGTGTTAGCCTTTGCCTTTCCCTTGGATAACATCGGTGGCGTGGGGAGGGAAGACTGGTATGCATGGGTGACTGCTGGTCTTCCATAAACAACTTTCTTCGAATTGTACCTCAGAAGGGAACTTTCTAGGAAATTTCCATGGTCATTCATGACTGAAGTGAGTGTCTTTACCCTTTTCATATATACATATAGAACAGATATGCTAGAATGTACAATCAAATCTCCTTCTACCACTTTAATCAAAAGGATAATAAAAAGAGAATAAAAATGTCACTGATTTGTAACGACTAAATGATGGAAAATAACTGAGATTGGTTAATGCTATGTATTTGAACAACAAAGACGAATAAAGATATATTAGATAACATACAAGATGAATTTTCGATTTATTGAAATATTTTCAGTTTTCCGAAAAGGTAAACCAGTCGCCTGATGGCAATTGATGCCAACTCCATATGAGAATGGGAGATAGTCTCAATAATTAAGAACTTTATTAAATTGAAATTTCAATATGAAAATGACAGTCTGGAGACAAAGAGACAGCAGTAAATACGTGTTTCTGCCCCAACGACGCCATTGTCAAAGCTATTGTCCTACCTTGGTGCTAGTGACGTGATACTTAGACATAAGCAAAAGCGAATAGCACACATTTATGGCGTTGGTAGTTTGTATAATTTAAACGAACATTATAATTTTATATAAGCGTAGGCGTGGCTGCGTGGTAAGAAGCTTTCTTTCCATCCGCATTGCTGCCACCTTTACTTTTTTTTTCCATACATACACATACACAAACATACGCACACACGTTAGCGGAAACAAGCACAAAGACACACACACACGCACAAAGACACACGCACACGCGCACACACACACACACACACACACACACAAACACACACACACACGCACACACATGTGCATGTTTGTGCAAGGCACGAGCTCTTAAAATTTACGAGAGCCAAGTTACATTGCTAAACTATTAAATCTGTGAAATATAACTATTCGCTCTACGGTTATCTTTAACTTATACTGAAGTATAAGTTTACTGAATCTGGATCACATATATATATATATATATATATATATATATATATATATTTAGAGAGAGAGAAAGAGAGAGAGAGAGAGAGAGAGAGAGAGAGAGAGAGAGGCGGAGAGAAGGAGAAAGAATGATAGATAAATGGAGAGATAGAGAGATAGCATTTTAGATAAAGCCCATGAAATAAGAAACATGAATGACAAAATATGATAAAATGCTTTGTTATTAATAGGCTAAGAGGGAAGGAAATGGATGTGTTTTAACGTTTCGGGCGTCGCACAACTATGTATATATACATGCACACAATCATACATACATACATACATACATACATACATACATGTTTATATCTGAGAAGTTAAAAATGAAGGCAACAAGGCTGTCAACAAGCCATCACATTTAACATGGTTTAATTATATCGCCATTAGTTGTTTGGTTCGTTGTTGCCAAACCTGTCAACACCTTTAACCTTTTTACTTGTTTCCCCCCATTTTATTCCTTGTTTCTCCATCGCCAACTCCTTTCTTAGTCTTTTTCATTGTTTTTCCTTCTTTTCTTAATTATCACCACTAGGTCTAAGCGCAGCCGCCATTCGCCACTGCCATTACTACATACATCATCAGGACTTCTACAGTCACCACCATCTTCTTTTTACCCCCCCTCTTTGTCCTCCTCCTCCTCCTCCTCCTCCTCCTCGTCTTTTGACGAGATCCTTGTCCTCTCCTCATTATCATATTCATTATCATATTCATCACCGTTGCTGTTAACATAAGTAACATTCTACCGTCCTAATAAAAAAATTAAAGAGAGAATGACACATTAGAAGAAGTAGTTCTATATAGAATATGGCTAAAAGCAGATGGGATGGGCACATCTGAAATGCAAACCAAAGCCTAACTAAGGCAAGATTTAGGTCCCACCACTTGTACAATGTATTGCAATACTTGACATTTATCCTGGATTGAATAGCTTTGTGAGAGACCAACAACCTATGCACAACCAGTACCAACTTCTCACCAGGCAACCTAGCCAAAATATTTAGCACTGTGCTAAGCAAGTCTAAAGAGTATGGTTACAGCCATCACAATCGGAGTCTCCCATTACTACTGCTACAGCTGTAGTAATACTTACAAAAGAAAATTGCAGAAATAAAACAATGTTGAGACAAATATAAGTTGGATAAATGATGGAGTTGATTGTAATGGAGCAGCTGCTGTTAAGGGTGGTGTTGGTGCATCGTTGCTAAGACGCGCATCCCCCATTTTATTCATATCTTCTAGTTTTGGTGATGGCGTATTTTTCCCTATTTTCATTTGTTACTATATGTTATTAAGAGTCCTTACCGTCACATTGGCCACACAAGCAACCTGTGTTGTGTCAGCTGGCAAGAGACATGTCTTGGGGGAGCTTTGTAATATTGTTCTGTTGTTGATACATTTGTTGTTTGGGGTTTTCGGTTGTCGTTGTTCTTGTTTGTAGTGTGGTGGTCCTTGATGGCGGTGTATATTTTGTTGTCTTTGTTGTTTCTACTGTTGATGTTGTTGTTGCTGTAGGTGCTCTCCAGTCTTGGAGCTAGTTCTGTAACCGCTGTTGCTGCTGCTGTTGTTACTACTGTTTTCGCAGTTGCTGGTTTTGCATTTGCCGTCATTGAGACTGATGTTGCTGTTGTGATCGCCTTCCGTTTTTGGTGGTGCTGTTGTTGCGGTACTGGTATCAACAGAAGTAGTGGTCTTACGTCTCTTCTTTTGTGCTTTATACAAGAAGCCTTGAAATTATTTGTGTCACTACGCCAATGACATCTTGGCTTTCTGCTCGCAACGGTCACAGATATCTTTGTGCCGTCTGGCAGATTCATCAGGTCCAGAATAGATTCCAGTTTTGTTTCTGCAGCGTCTAGACATACAGACTACCAGTTCTGTCTTCTATATCGAAGACCACCACCGCCACCAGCCAAAAGATGTTTACTTCTGGGCACATCGACAATCTTCACTCTTATTATCCTACGATCAAGATAGAATGGCATGAGAACCAGTTCGTTACTCTTTAGCGTTGTTGTAGAGAACTCCCTGGTCTCATCCTCTGTCAAAAGCCTCACCTCCGCTGTGGCGTATTGTTCCGTCTAGCGACGTAAAGTTTGGTGTCTAGGAATTAATCTGAGGAACTTCCGTATTAACCGATTGTTTATTGCTATGGAGTTATACGTTATAGTTACCAGATTCCTTTCCTTTCGGATGTATTGTGATATATTTAGTACTAACATTCGTCAGCACCGCATAAGGATGGTCTTATTTTTGTTTAGCATCTTTTAAATCTTGTGGGAGATTATCATATTACTTCTGCATGGTACACGGTGCCGATAAACTCGCCAACGCTAGATTTGTTTGTTGTGATGTTTTGATTTTTATGCTGGTGTTAACGGTAGTGGTGGCGGCGGAGGAATTACCAGGTGTGTTGAATCGACAATTTGGTTTATGTTCTTTCTGTATTTTTATGCCCATTGTTGTTGTTGTTATCGTTGTTCCAGCGGTAGTAAAGGTAGTGTTGCTTTCACATGTCTTTTCATGTCTTGTTTCTGTCGTTGTTGTTGATGTTGACATTGTTATTGTTGTTCATACAGTCTCTGCTGTCGGGTAGTAGGGGAACCCGACATTCACTGTTAGAACAGCTAACTGTTCTCTGGATGGCGAAGCCGTATTATTTTTTTTAATTATGTAACTTCGCTATTAGAATGTTACAAAATTCTCTCCCGAAGGAGCGAAAATTTCATATAGCCTCAAAAGATACTAGTTGGCTTATAACAAAATAGTACCACCAAAAAAGAACCCCCCCCCCCAAAAAAAAGATTACTTACTACAAAACAATAAAATTCATTAGTAACTTACGATCTCTAAAACGACGACTTTTACTTGCAAACACAACAACAACAGTTCATTTACAAGTGGAAAAGAACTATCAACATTTTCTGTGTCAATAGACTAGGAACATAGCAATGCTTTCACGGAGTAAGGAGGATTTGTAAGAGGATGACGAAAACAAAGAGGCACAAAATAAATATAGAGAATAATACAAGAGGAGGTTCAGGCAGTTCCTAGAAACAAAGTGAAACGGAAAGGGAACTTTTTTAAAGAACACAACACCTGAAATATTCTGCATCCGTCTCAATATGAAAAATAAACAGAAGGAAATAAATACAGCAGAAAGTTAGCAATATACAATAGGGGCACACCCATTCAGCTGTGTCTATAACAGACTGTATATATATATATATATATATATATATATATATATATATATATATATATATATATATATATATATATATATATATGTATATATATATATATATAGACATACATGTATACATATATATATATATACATATATATATACATATATACATACATTATATACATATACACATACATATATATACATATATACATACATATATATACATATATACATACATATATATACATATATACATACATATATATAGATACATATATGCTTACATATATATACATATATATTCTTACATATATATATACATATATATACTTACATATATATACATATATATACTTACATATATATATATATACATATATATATTTCCATATATACATATATATATATTTACATATATATATATATATATATATTTACATATATACATATATATACACGTACATATATACATATATAAATATATATACATACATATATACATGCATATATATACATACATATATACATGCATATATATATACATAAATATATATATATATATATATATATATATATATATATATATATATATATAAATATATATATATATACGTACATAAACATACATATAGATATACATACATACATACATACATACATACATATATATATATATATATATATATATATATATATATATATATATATATACACACATAAATATATATATACATACATACATAAATATATACATATATAGATACACATGTATATACACATATATATATATATGGACATGCATACATATATATAGACATACATACATAGACATACGTACATACATACATATATGCATATAAATATATATATGTATATATGTCTATGTATATCTATATATATATATGAATATATGTTATATATATATATATATATATATATATATATATATATATATATATATATATATATATATATATATATATATATATATATATATATATATATATATATATATATATATATATATGTATATATATATATATATATATACATTAAGAGTAGAAGGAAATACAGAATGCAACAAACTGCACACCTGACGGTTACAGAACTCGAAAAGTGTGCTAGAAAAAGAGAAGGTAAACTTGAATGTTCAATCAGGAAGTTAAAATATAGGCATATAGAAAGATAGAAAATGGTTACAAAGAAATGTTAGACCCCTAAGCACAGTTCCCAAGAACGACACTTCCAGTCGCTACTGTACAGTATGGAAATTTCTGTTATTCTCAAACCTTGCTTCACGACAAGTTACTTTTCTTACCAAAATTTTCAGTATTATAGGCGCAGGCGTGGTTGTGTGCTAAGAAGCCTGCTTCCGCGCATGCGTTGTCCAGTAGTCGTTGTGCGAATTTGTTGAGGATCGGACGGTTTTTTTTTTCGTGCTGCCTAGAAAATGTATTTAGACCATAGCGGGTCTTCAGCAGAGGAGGAGCTGGTAAGGGCGGTCATAAAGATGGACGGAATGTTGGAAAAGACAAGGAGTTTTGCTGAGATCACGGAGATGAAGCGAAGGGAGTTGGACTTGGCTGGTCCGAAGGAGTATGAGAAGATGGTACAGAAGGTGGGCGGCGACGTGAGGTTGTCGCCTCCCAAAGGAATTATGGAGCGGATGGAGAGAAAAACGATCACCTATAAGGTGTTCTCGTTAAAAGGAAAAAAGGCCGAGCAGGTAGAAGCCGAAATGGAAAAAACGCTAAGGGAGCGGTCAAAGGAAATAACATACATAACTAAAGGAAGCAGATATGGGGCAATGCTCGTCCAATTTAGGAAAGTAGAGGAGGCGAAGAAGCTGGCGAGTGTGGCGGTGAAAACAGAGGAAGTAGTGCTTCTGACCACATACCTTGGAAGAAAGACTTCCAAGGTAAGGGCAGAAGCAATCCCACCTGATATAGAAGTGGCTTGGGTGGCGGCGGCTGTCCTTGTTGGAAGTGAGGAGAAAGTGGCTGTCCTTCAAGCCACAGAAACGGTAGAAGGAGGGTGGAAAGGGAAGACACAAGAACTAATTATACGTGCGGAGGAGGGACGACTGGAGAGTTTGGCAGAGATGGTGACGTTGGGAGAAATTGTGCTGAGAGTATGGGTAGAGGACAGAGTACCACGTTGTTTTAAATGTGGCCAAAAGGGCCACATTAGAGCTTACTGCCCTCTACAGAGGACAATAGTAGAGGAAACAGTTGTGGAGACGAAAGAGAAAAGAGAGAAAGAAAAGACAGATGGAGGAAAGGAGGAGGAGGAAGAAGAATGGACAGTAACATAGAGTAGAAGGAAGAGAAAAAAGAACGAACACTGAGTGTGATGTGGTACCCCAGTCGAACTCCATTCTCACCTAAGACCACTCAGACCCACTCTCCCCATACAGACATTAAAGCCATCCACCCCATTTACCCACAGGAAAACAAAAAAAGAAGAAAAAAGAGCAGACACCTCAGAATTTAGAAGACTCCTCCCCAATGAAAAAGGTTACGAGAGAGTCAGTCATGGAGCGATAGTGGAACTGGAACAGAGACTAAAAGGAAATTAGGACTCATAGGCGGCGAGTGGTGTTGCTCAGTGTGGGGTCAGTAGCACACTCTTCATACTTTTATTTTCAACTATCACGCATGTTATCATAATTTTAATTTGTTTTTCATGTTCATTTTCATGTGTCATTCATAATATATTTCATTTTTATATATTTTTAATTGTTATATGTCCCCACATGTGTTGTAGTGTCCCCTCTATGAAATGCCTTTATGGCAAAAATATTGACATAAAGAAAATTGCTTCCCAACTAAATTGTTCTGAGTTCAGTCCCACTGCGTGGCACTTTGGGTGTCTTCTGCTAATTCCTCGGGTCGACTAAAGCTTTCTGAGTGGATTTGGTAGACGGAAACTGAAAAAAGCCTGTCGTGTTTTTCCCCTTGTCTCCGTATTCTTTCTGTTGAAGAGCGTAGCTCGAAACGTCAAAGACTTTCCGTATTCCCGAGCGTCATACTAATATATACTTTTGTTATTTACACCACCTGTCCTCGTCTGTTGTTATTATTTGTATATTCTCCCATATATATATATATATATATATATATATATATATATATATATATATATATATATTTGTGTCGTCTGTGTTTGTTTCCTCATCATCACTTGACAACCGATGTAGGTGTGTTTACGTCCCTGTAACTTAGCGGTTCGGCAAAAGTGACCGATAGAATAAGTATTAGGCTTACAAAGAATAAGTCCCGGGGTCAATTTGTTCGACTAAAGCCGGTGCTCCAGCATGGCCTCAGTTAAATGACTGAAACAAATAAAAGAATTAAAGAATTTTCTCTCTCTAAGGGAAACAATAATTTTTGAAAATCAATTACAGCATGTTCCCTCCTCATAAAAATATGCAGCCAGAGCAACAACTCCCGTTTCTAATTCATCTAAGGTGAACAAAGCATTCGTTATCCAGTCATATGTTTGCTTGCTGTGGATTTCTCTACCTCAGTGGTTCTCAACCAGGGTCCATATAAGATTTTTGGGCACTCACGCAACAAAATAGTAAATTGGGGGACCTACAATTGTATTTTAAGGACCTCTGAAAAAATTTTGCTTTAGATGTATGTATTGGTATGTATTGCAAGAAACAGCAAGGTTACTTTCTGGAACGTTTTACATAGTTCAAGCTACACAAGTTATCGTATGAAAAACAAAATAGGAATTTTGAAAAACGTTTCTATAAAAGTAGTTTTTAAGCATCAAATGGCCAAAGGAGGTCCGCCAGAATAAAATAGTAATCAAAGGAATCCATAGATAAAAACTGGTTGAGAACCCCTTATATCCTAAGTCATAAACAGGTTGACTACCGTAAAGTTAAATGTGCTGGAGATTTCTCTCCTATGTCACTCACAATTAGTTCATTGCCAATGAAAACTTCAGAGAACTTCGTGGCACACGATATTAGGAAACCATGTTTATTAAGGGAACTAATTTACTAATTTAGGTTAGTTGTTTGGCTAATAACAACCAAGAAAGTTTTTGAAAACTACTAGAACTAAAAAATCACGCAACAGAACTCGGTGTTGCCATTGAATTTATGAAATGAAAAGAATTTTAATAGGGTCTCTTATCTAGGGGTGGGGGACTTCAAAAAACCTTGCTTTAACATCTTCTCTGCTCAGTTCTGGGAATTTACTGCTGAAGTAAGTAGCCAAAGAAGACGCTTTCTTTATTCAATACCTTCACTCAAAGCTTTTGTGATGAAATAATTAATATTGTTTATACTGTTTAAATTAAACTGTTTTAGTAGAATGAAATATATTCTTTTCTACTCTAGGCACAAGGCCTGAAATTTTGGGGAGGGAGTCAGTTGATTAGATCGACCCCTGTACGCAACTGGTACTTAATTTATCGACCTCGAAAGGATGAAAGGCAAAGTCGACCTCGGTGGAATTTGAACTCAGAACGGTTCTGCCAGCTCGCCACCTTATAAGATGAAATATATTAAGGGCATAATATGTTGAAATATAATAAATTTGAAGGGGAGTGGCCTAATATTCAGGGTCTTGCACTTATGATCTCAAGATCATTGTGTCAGTTCCTAGACCGGCGGTGCATTGTGTTCAGCAAAACACTTCGTTATACCTTGCTCTAGTCCAACCACCAGTAAGCGAGTAACTCTACGACAGACTGGCATCTTGTTCAGTGGGGATGTTAGCTTGTCCAATATTGCGATATTGTGATTTCACAGATAGTAGATCATTGTTTTTGATTTTGCGCAAGAGCAGTAACTTTGAGAGACAGGGGTTAGGTGATATCATCAACCCCATTTAGTGGTTAGGGTGTTAGACTCATGATCATAAGATTGTGATTTCGATTCTGGGACCGGATGACGCGTTGTGTTCTTGAGCAAAACACTTCACTTCACGTTGCTACAGTTCACTCAGCTGGTAAAAATGAGTAACCCTGCGAAGGATCGGTGTCCCGTCCAGGTGAGGAATATATAAGCCATGGAAACCGGGAAACCGGCCTGGTGTGACTCGAGAAGGAAACTTTACCTTTACTTTAGCCTGCCCATCAAGCCAGCGGCTTGCAATCATTCGAAAGCTACAGCAATGGGAAGAAACACATTGTGATTGACGGTGTATAATCACATCCGATAGTCTAGTTGATATTGCAATATTGTGATTTCATAAATAGTAGATCATTGTTTTTGATTTAGCGCAAGATCAGTAACTTTGAGAGACAGGGGTTAGGCGATACCACCAGCTCCACTACTTGACTGGTGTTTTATTTTATCGGTCCTGAACGGGTGCAAAGCAAAGTTGACCTCGGTGGAAATCGAACTCAGATCATAAAGACCCGGATTCAAATACTGCAAAGCATTGTCTTCGATGCTCAAACAATTCTGTCAGTTTTCCGCTCTCAGTGGATTATTAAATTGACCCGAGAGTCTGTTGCATCAGTGCCCCAAATATACGGAAGAGTCGGTCTAACTTCTAATGATCCAAAATATAAGGTGATAACTGATGAGGGGTGAGTGTATCCTTTCTGTATTGTTTCCAGTCTTTCGTATGTTCCTTCGACATTCTTCTGTGCCACATTTTACTATTATAAAGGAGTATGTTGTTTCTCCAAAACTAATACTGACAGTATTGGTCCATGTTAGTCCAATATATTTTTATATACTTTCTACATTTGTATATTATTTGTGTATATTGATGAACTTTTGTGAACTCAACTGATGATTAATTAGGAAATAAAAAGAAAGAAATTCTGAGAGAGGACGAGACAGAAGACAGACAGGGGGTGGGAGAGAGAGAGAGAGGAAGATGGAAAGAGAGACAGAGAGAGCTTAAAATATAGACTAAGGAGAAGGAAATTCTTATTGACATTACTACCTCTGCACTTGGATGCCCCAAACGAGAGTGAAAGCTACTGGGAGTGAGAGAGAGTGAGAGACAGATAGATAGACAGACAGACAAGTAGGGCGAGAGATTTAAAGCGAGAGAGAGAGAGAAAGAGAAGGGGAGGAAGGGAGAAAGAGAGAGATGGGAGGGGGGCGTGACAGACAAGCAGAATTATAATTCAATGATAAATGCGAAGTGGAAGAAATGGTGTGTATGTGTGTATCTTTGTGCATGTGTGTGCGTGTGCGAACGAGTGTATCTTGTGTGTGTGTGTGTGTGGCGGGGGTGGGGTACGTGTGTGTGATAAGCCAGCTAGCTTCAAGAGTAAAGTTTTATATCACATCACAACGCCCCACAGGGTACATTGATGAGATAATGAGAACGGGAAAAGGGGGTGAAGACGAGTGGGTATTAGGGGATGGGGTGTGGGGAGGTGAGGAGAGAGGGGTGCGTTCAGGTGGGGGATAAGGTTCAGGATGACTCAACACCTGAAAATAGGAAAAATAAATAAAATAAATAAAAACATGTTTCTTTCTAGGTGACGCCTGGTTCTAATCCTGTATTCTTCTCATCTCCTTAACTGTATATCTATCTATCTATCTATCTATCTATCTATCTATCTATCTATCTATCTATCTATCTATCTATCTATCTATCTATCTAATGGGGGTGTCTCTGTGTGTGTGTGTATGTGTATATATGTGTGTGTATGTGTATTTATATAGAAGTAGAGACAGACATACACAAACACACAAACAAACATGCATACATATATGTATACATGCATACATATATGTATACATGCATACATATATACATACATGCATGTAGACATGCATACATACATACATACATACATACATACAAGTATGCATACATATATATATATACATGCATACATGCATACATGCATACATACATACGTACATACATATATGCGTGAGGATGATTGGTGGTACATGTGTATAGACATAAATAAGTG
>NC_142932.1:99824570-99834570 GCF_046866305.1 Octopus bimaculoides | reverse complement strand
AGCAACACATGCTTCCTTAGAATACCCCATTTTAGCGAGAGGATAACTACAGCCGTCCGAAGAGCCATAAGAAGAGAAGGGCTAGACATACAACTAGCCCACTCCGGCCCCTCTCTGAGACAGTACCTCGCAAAGAAACGAATAAAGGACAACAATCAATGCACATTAACAAATTGTCCCATCCGTGACACACATTTATGCCAACGGGTAAATGCTATGTATAGAATACAATGTAACAAATGCAACAAGTTCTATGTGGGTAGCACAACAAGACAGTTACACATCCGCATCAAAGAACATCTGAACACGAGAACCTCCTCCTTCAGAAAACATCTTGGCAGATGCCGGAACACTGACAAAAGCATAACAGTCACAATTGAGGCCAATGAAAGAAATTTGGGTAATTTAAGAATTAAGGAAGCTTTACTCATTCACAGACTAGGACCCCAAATTAACAACAGGCTGGAGGTTGGTAATCAATATATTATTTAGCTACATCTGGATGTGTGTAGGTTCGTTCTTAATAACATGCTCATGTATTGTTTATAACAAAAAAAAAAAAAAAGAGAAGCTGCACGTATAACACATAACTTAGAAGCAGCGCTACAGATATACCAACACACACGAGATTGAAACATAGCCGACCTCACGCACTTCTCGTGAGGAACTCCGGAAGAAGCTTCGTGAGACCACTACTGAGACACTTCCGGAAAAAAAAAGAAAAGAAAAGCCGTTAGTAAACAGTTGATAGCAGAGACTTCATCTAAGAAGATCTGAAGAAGGAATTGTATTCCGAAATATCATCGGACTATAGATAACTAAATTACAACAAGTATATAATCCATTCTTTGTATTATAGTGCATTGTTGTACCATTCAAAATTTCTTATTCTTTACTTTTTACATTACACTGACAACAAGGGTAATTTCAATTGGCTAATTACTTTATCGATATTTTTAGTCAAATCACTACATTACACCCGCTCCCAGGGACACACATATACGTAAACCTCCCATTTCGTCTGCCAAATTCACGCACAAGGTATTGCTTGTGGGCCCGTGTACTTGGGTGTGTGTATATGTGCGCTTGCATATAAGGTCTATGTATGTGTATTTATACATACATACTCACACACACACACACACACACGTTTGTGTGTATATATATAATAACATAAATAAAATATAATTATATGCATATATCCATACGTATAAGTACATACCGACATCTATATGTATACATACAAGCATATATGGGTACAGGACGTCACGAAAAACGTTAAACACAATGAGAAACGAAAACATAAAGACGAGGACAGAAAACGAACTTTTTTTCGAACAACGAAAAAAACAAACAGAGAAATGAGACATGCAACATAAAGAATATTACCCATCTTCAGTTGTCCCTGCTCCAACTACTCCGCGTTTCGATACACACACACACACACACACACACACACACACACACACACACACACACATCATGATATCAGATTAACTGACATTCCTTCTGCATCCTTTGCAGAGGTAAGGCACTGTTCTTATTCACTAAATCTTTAGTCCTATCATGCCTGTATTAATTTAGTGATTCTTCTGAGTTTTAGAAGTATTTTCACTTCTATTTTTAGCGAAGCAGGTGCTTATGTAGTACCCTAGTATATATAAATGTATTTATATATCTTAAATATTATTATTGATTTTGCCTATACGGCTTTTACGCTCGCAGCCACTAATGTTATTATTTTGGGGAATAATAATGTTCTTTTATATATATATATATATATATATATATATATATATATATATATATATATATATATATATGTCTCTGGCACTCTGTCGGTTACGACGACAAGGATTCCAGCTGCTCTGATCATTTCAGCCGTCTTGTGAAATTAACAGGCAAATAGTTGAGCATCCCACAGACACGTGTACCCTTAACATAGTTCTCAGAAAGATTCAACGTGACACAGAGTGTGACAATACTGGCATTTTGAAATATAGGTACTACTCATTTCTACCAGCTGAATGTACTGGAGCAACATGAAATAAAGTGTCTTGCTCAAAGGTACAACGCGTCGCCGATACCCTAACCAGTAAACTATGTGTGTGTGTGTGTGTGTGTGTGTGTGTGTGTGTGTGTGTGTGTGTGTGTGTGTGTGATGGCTGTCAACTCTTAGACGACTATGATAGTCACTGACGCAATGTCAGGGCAAAATTCTAGGCTCAATAAGGCTTTCTCTGCATCCTTTTGATATGAGACAGAGACAAACCGAGGTAAGATATTTTGTAGTGATATGGGTCGCAGACTCAAGAATGTGGGAGCACCATGATTTCAAACGCAAACATAAAATTTCGAAGATATTCAATGCCCTTCCATACATGTGAGGTTTTACGTCAGAGAGGATTCCTTCTCTGGAGACATGCTATAAGAAAAGCTTAGAGGTGCCTCACATCCAGTGGTCTTTTAGCACGCCGGACATCAACCCAGAATTTCTGGCGGCCGGTGTTATTGTTACCTTGTCGCTGAGCCTGTACATGGTTTCATTCGTCATTTTGGCAGTTCTTGTTTTTAGTCCTGCTGGTGTTTTCGCAACCCCAGTCTCGAGGCTAGCCTAGTGAGGGTGCTGGTTTAGTCGCTGAGGATCCGACGCACGCACGCACGCACGCACGCACGCACGCACGCATGCACGCACGTATATATACATACACACACAAATATATATATATATATATATATATATATATATATATATATATATATATATATATATATATATATATAAAAGATAATAAGAGTGAACAAACTACAGAAGGCTTGTGTTACATGGTTAAAGTATATATTAGAATTATGTCAGAAAAATGTTTAAAAGTTTTTTTGGTATATAAACATTGTATTTGGAGAAATAACCGGTTTCGTATTGTCTTTTCAAATTTCTCTACTTCATTGTAACATGTGTTCGCTCCCGTCTGAAAAGAAGAGTTCTAGATAGGGGGAGGTAATTAGGGAATTCTTCCGGTATAAGGGAGATAATCGAAATGTAGGAGGTGGTAGATTTTGATTAATTTGCCATGGTTTTGTTCTATATTTTTTTCCTCTCAGTGGGGTGATGAATTTCCTTATTTAAATGTGTTAGCAATGGTTAAGTTTGGGTTAGCCTTCTGTAGTTTTTTCACTCTTATTATCTTTTATACATCCAACCACGTGCTTTCACATACCAACTTTCTCACCTATATATATATATATATATATATATATATATATATATATATATATATATATATATATATATATACACATATATATAAAGAACAAGTTCAAAATAATGGTCATTACATATTATTCCTTTATTGGAGCAAATTTGCCTTACAGCTATTTCCAGTGGTCATAATAGGTACATTACTGATTGGAAGAGATCAATTATTATTATTATTATTATTATTATTATTATTATTATTATTATTATTATTATATGTGTGTGTGTGTGTGTGTGTGTGTGTGTGTGTGTGTGTGTGTGTACTTCGATATGGGAAAAATTTACAAGCTTTTACGCCAATAAACGCTAGTGTTCCTAAAAGTTTTTTTATACCTTCTACGGACTACTCGAAGTTCACTAACTTCCAGCATCTGGATCCTTGGATCTTACATTTATACACACACACACACACACGCACACACACACACACACACATACACACACACACTCACACATACACACACACACACACACACACACACTATACATACATATGCACACAGAAATTAGACGGGCGGTTTAAGGCAGCAGGTAATATAACGGAATTAGAGGAACCCAGCAAAACATCAAGTATGTATATATGTGTGTGTCTATATATGTATTTAAGTATGTATATATAGATGTATAAGTGTGTGTACATGTAGGTGTACATGTAAGTGTGTATATGCTAGGATTTATGTGTTTATATATATATATATATATATATATATATATATATATATATATATATATATATATATATATTTGTGTGTGTGTAAGTGTATTTATGCAAGTGCGTGCTTGTGTGTGTGCATGTATGTGCGCGCGCGCGTGTGCGTGTGTGTGTGCGTGTGTATGTGCGTGTATTCGTGGTAGGGAACGCTCAAAGCAAGAACAAGTTAATGAACTGTGTTCCCTAAGGAAGTATACTAGAGACTCTGAACTGTCTCTCCTCCTATGTTAATTGCCTTGCAAAGTTGTGCCGCCCCTGTTCTCTCTTACACCCTGTTTTTAAAACACTGGGACTTCAACAAAATAAATAAATAAAATAAATTAAAATATAATGAAAAATAAAAAAAATATAAAACAAAAACAACACCTTACCCCCAAAGAAACTAAACAAATAAAAAGCAAATATTTAACTGCTCTATAATGAATCCAAACTACAGCAAGAGATGCACACACACACACACACACACATACACACACAAATGCCTATATGTATATGTTTGCATATATATATATATGTGTGTGTGTATATATATATATATATATATATATATATATATATATATATATATATATATATATATATATAAATATATATATATATATATATATATATATATATATATATATATATATATATATATATAAATATATATATATATATAATATATATATATATATATATATGCGTGTGTTTGTATCTATATGTATATACATATATACACACATACACATATATGCGTATGGTATGAGAGAGAGAGAGAGAGAGAGAGAGAGAGAGAGAGAGAGAGAGAGAGAGAGAGAGAGCAAAGAAGGAGAGAGCTAGGAGAAAACATTAGGAAAACATTAGGAAACCATTAGTATAGAAATAGTAACAAATACGAAAAGCAAAATAAATAAAAATTAGAAAAATTTCCATGAAATTATAGACACAGCGGTGTATAGGAAGACATTGGATACCATCCTGGCAAATAAAAATAAAATGGAATAAAATAAAAGTACCAAGAATAAGAATAACAACCATTATACAAAACTGAAGTGCGAACAAGGGTTTCTCGCCATAGTCGATCCACCGAATAGAAATGGCAGCCAAATCACGCTCAGATCACGCTATTGCTTTTGAATGGTAGAAATACACATTGGATAAGGCAGTTTTTAGATATAGGCACAGGTATGGCTGTGTAGCGAAGAAGCTGGCTTTGCAACCGCGTAGTTTCGGGTTCATGGGTAAGTATTTTCTGCTAAAGCACCAGGCTAATCAATGCCTTTTGAACTTGTGAACGAATTTGGTAGACGAAAATTCTGTGGAACCTTGTCCTATATATATATCATCATCATCATCATCATCATCGTTTAACGTCCGCTTTCCATGCTAGCATGGGTTGGACGATTTGACTGAGGATTGGTGAACCAGATAGCTACACCAGGCTCCAATCTGATTTGGCAGAGTTTCTGCAGCTAGATGCCCTTCCTGACGCCAACCACTCCGTGAGTGTAGTGAGTGCTTTTACGTGCCACCGGCACGAAGGCCAGTCAGGCGGTACTGGCAACGGCCACGCTCAAAATGGTGTATTTTACGTGCCACCTGCACAGGAGCCAGTTCAGCGGCACTGGCAACGATCTTGCTCGAATGTCTTTACACGTGCCACCAGCACAAGTGCCAAGAAGGCGACGCTGGGCGACGCTGGGCACAGGTGCCATCATGATTTCGCTTTCGCTTTCGCTTGCCCCAACAGGTCTTCGCAAGCACTTTTTCACACAGCTATCCTCATCCATTCTCGCCACATGACTATACCAGCGCAATCGTCTCTCTTGCACACCACAACTAATGCTTCTTAGGTTCATGTCCTCAGCAGTCACAGCCCATGTTTCACTGCTATGAAGCATGGCTGTTCGTACACATGCGTCATACAGTCTGCCTTTTACTCTGAGTGAGAGGCCCCTTGTCACCAGCAGAGGTAAGAGCTCTCTGAACTTTGCCCAGGCTATTCTTATTCTAGCACCTCCCCCACTACTAACTTGGTCACCTAGATAGCGGAAGCTATCAACTAAGTCTAGTTTTTCTCCCTGGAATGTGGCCAAAGTTGTTTTCTGCACATTTTCAGTGTTTATTGCTCCTGAACATCTGCCACATACAAAAATTAACTTCCTAGTTAACCTTCTTTTGATATTGTTGCACCTTTTATGTGTCCATAGCTTGCACTGGGTACATCTTATAGAGTTTCTACCTACGCCTTTTCTACAGATCTAGCAGGGCCATCTACCTGAAGAGGTTTGTGTTTTGTCTACCTTCCTACTTATTAGGACTTTGGTTTTAGCTAGGTTGACTCTAAGGCCCTTCGATTCTAGTCCTTGCTTCCACACCTGAAACTTCTCCTCTAGGTCTGATAGTGACTCAGCAAATAGTGCAAGGTCATCAGCATAGAGGAGCTCCCAAGGGCATCCTGTCTTGAATTCCTCTGTTATCGCCTGGAGGACTATGATAAATAGGAGGGGACTGAGGACTGAACCTTGGTGGACTCCTACCTCTATCCGCAATTCTTCACTGTACTCGTTGCCAACCCTCACCTTGCTGACAGCCTCTCTGTACATGGCTCGCACAGCTCTCACTAACCATTCTTCTATCCCTAGTTTCCTCATTGACCACCAGATTAAGGTGGACCCTGTCAAAGGCTTTCTCCGTGTCAATGAAAGCCAGACACAGAGGTTTATCTTTGGCTAGGTATTTCTCCTGCAGCTGTCTTACCACAAATATAGCATCAGTGGTGCTTTTCCAAACTGCATCTTATCTAAACTGACTCTCTCCTTAATTAGTTGGGCTATGACCCTCTCCGTGACTTTCATTGCCTGATCCAACAATTATTTGTATCTGTAATTATTTGTATCTAAAGCGTCACTTTTACCTTTGCAGCAGTTGACTATAGTGCTGCTACACCAGTCATTGGGTATGACTTCTTCATGTATCACCTGATCGATTATACAGATGACTAGACTCTAGCAGACACTGCCAGGTATTTTGAGCATTTCTGCGGTGATTCCTGATGGGCCGGGGGCTTTCCCTGTCTTCATACTCTTAATTTCTTTATCTACCATGGTACTGTCAACTCGAATCACTGGTCCCTCTGTTGGGTTGACATTCGGCAGACTCTCTTCCTCCCATTCATTCTCTTTATTGAGCAACCTTTCGTAGTGGCGTCTCCAAACCTCTTTCTTTGCAGCCTCGTTTAGTGCAAGCGTACCATCATCCATGCGATCTCTCCCACGACATCACGATTCTCTCTCACACACTGTCTTGCAACACGAAATACCTCAAGTTTTTGGTCCTCACGGCGCAGATCATTGGCAAATTTTTTTCTTATCTGCTTCCCCTCTGGCTAAATAAACCTGTCGCTTAGCTTCCCTTCTGGCAGTCTGATACAATATCCTGGTACCACCGTTCTTCCAGCCCGTATATATATATATATATATATATATATATATATACAGGGTGTGATGGGTAAATTGTCGCTATATTATATTTTGGCCGGCACATTTAGAAAATAATCTTTTGTAACTAAACACTTTCAAAATTCGTATACTGGTAGAATGTGTCACATAAAACATCATTTACTCTTGGCATTTTTGAGAAAATTGTGTATTTTCGAAGTCATTTCGTGTTAAAGTTGTCGTATTTCAGTAATTTCAACCAATCAATGGATTGTGAGATCTGTTTTCGAAATTTGCATATCGTTAATGTGCTTCGAAGAGATTTCGCTGGTTGTTTCTCATTTTATTACATTTTTTTTTTATTTTCCCATGTCTCTGGTTTGAGGATCATTTATAAAATGGATAAAAATGTACATATTTCCCTCCTTTTATTTATGATAAAGTTCTTAATGCATTTTCTCTTTATTTTCAGTATAAATATACTTGTCTCAAATCTCTTAACCTTTTCAACACACACACACACACATATACAAAAAAAAAAACACACATGCATGCGTGTGTGCATGGTGTGTGCGTGCGTGTGCGTGTGCGTGCGTGTGCGTGTGCGTGCGTGTGCGTGTGCGTGCGTGTACTCTTACATTTAGTCATAATAAAATTAGATATTTCCGAGGTGTAATCTGGGATCGAACGTAGAAGGCATTTATACATGTTGAAAACGAGGTGCAATTATGAAAGCGAGCCTGCAGTGAGTAAGCTGTTACTCATTTCAACTCGCTTTTATGTGTCCTTTGTGTCTCATTCGACACTTAGCTTAAAGACTATATATATATATATATATATATATATGTCTCACGCACATGCATACGCACATACACAATGTATACACACAACACACACATATATATAATTACATTTTTATCTTCAAACACTATCAATTTGTTTGTAATTAGAGGCAGAATTATCAAGGGTGTTCACTGGTGTATGTCTGTGTATGAACTAGGAGCGGCGGTGTAAATTGTAGTGGTGTTAGTGTTGGTGATGATGTTGATGATAGTGTTGACGTTGTTGTTGAAAGTTATGGTAGTAACAGAAGTGGTGTCGGTTATGCTGACGTGTTGGTGTTGCTGCTAATAGTAGTCGTAGTGGTAGTAGTTCCAATATTACGCTGCCGATGATGTTGGTATCACTAGTGGTGTTGTTAGTCTGGCAGTTGTGATTTTATTGATGTACCTCATACTGTGGTAGCAATGGAGAAGTTTTGATGGTGGTGTGGTAACTGCATGACGGTAGCTGTTGTGGTTGTTGTTGTTGTTATGTAGCTTCTAGTCAGTTCCGGCTGTGCAGAGCTTTCGCACAAAGCTTTTCCATAGAACATAGGCTTAACTCACGAAACCATCTTCCTAGATATACAATGACTACGCATGGTAGAGGACCATATTGCACAATCCGGCCATGTGATGTTGACAGAATGTTTGATTTTTATCATTCTCAGTACATGTTTTGGGAACATGGCAAGCTAACGGTTGTTCTGTTAACCATCTGATCCTGGCAGAAATTTTTCTCGTCTGAGAAAAACCAAAGCATGTTCAGTTGGAAGAGATGCTTCAGTCTTTTCAAAAGCTTCGTAGCGCGGTCTTGTCCTTGATTACTTGGGATAAAAATTGGCCCATTCTCATCTTGTATGAGGAATACCGAATGTCTTCGTGCACTACCTGTCTGATAAGAAACTCAGACACTCCCATATCCCTGGCGATGGACCTAATTGACTTGGTAGGATCGTTGGCAATTATGGCATGGATCTCACCAACAAATTCAGGAGTTGTTTCCTCATCAGAACGATCAGAGTGATTTTTCCGAGCTGCAGTACCTTCGTAATCACCATTAAACTCATCCAACTCTTTCCGAATCCTCTGTACTATCCTCAGATTGACACCCAAATACTCTAAAATGTTTGTATTGGAGCTTCCGGTGTTAATGTCAACCAGTACATCATGTTGTTTCCAAATTTCTGGCAGAGTGAATTGCGTCATAGTGCTGTTTTTCTCACAGACGGTGCCCAACTGGCCCTACTATACTGTGTTGTCGACAAAATCCAAAACAAACAACGTGCATTAAATATCGATAAAATGGCCACAATTTTGCCATCGCACCCTGTATATATGTGTATGTGTGTGAGCGCGCGCGCCCGTGTATAGACAGAGATACATATATAGAGATGGATATAGATATATATATATATTTATATATATATATATACATGTACACACACACACACACACACACACACACACTCATATACACAAGCACGCACACATGCGCATGTGCGCACACACACATATATACACATTGTTAAAGTTATGTACAAATGAAAACACATTAGATTTATGATGTATGTGTGAATGTGTGTGTATGTATGTATGCATGTATGTATGTATGCGTGTGCACGTGTGTATGTACGCGTGTGCGCATGTGTATGTACGTATGTATGTCTAGATGTATATATTGAATCCAACAAACACTGGATCCATGACAATGGCCCGTAAGGCATTGTCAAGTTGGAGAAATGCAATAGATAATTTACCAGGGAGCTGAATATTAATTGCGTCAAAG
>NC_142932.1:99812070-99819570 GCF_046866305.1 Octopus bimaculoides | reverse complement strand
CTGAGTATTCCACAGATTTGTGTGCCTTGAAGTAGAATTAGTGTAACACAGTGTGACACAGCGTGACAGGGCTAGACCTTTCATTTACGTGTATGTAAAATCCACCCGAAGAGCTTCCACACAGTTTCTCATGTTCTAATTTTCACGAACAAGGTACGGGTGAGTTTGACAAAAAAAAAATATATACTTGCTCAGGATGCTCTACAACAGGTTCGAACCCCGAAAGTTGTGATTGGAGAAGCAAATTTCTTAAACATTCTACCATTCTGCACTAATGGCATGGTGTTTCTAACAGAAGGTGATATGTTTCACGGCGTTCGTATGGAGGGAAATATATGGCGATGTATGATGAATCACATTCATTTCATGCAACATATTATATATGTGTGCATGTTAGTGTGTGTAAATGTATATATGTTTGTGTGTATGTATGTGTGTGTGTGTGTGTGCGTGAAAGTGAAAAAAATATACATATACTGGCGTATATATGAAAGTACACATATATAAATATATACATATACATATATATAGAGATAATACATTATTATAAAATATGGTAATTAATCATATATTAATTAATATCGATTAATTACCAGGAGGCTAAGATAGATAGATAGATAGATAGATAGATAGATAGATAGATAGATTTGTATATTTATGCATACATGTAAACATGTGGATGTATGTATATGTATGTATGTATGTATGTATGTATATATATACATACATACATATATCATTTATACTATGAGTGTGTGCGTGTGTGCATCTATTGTCTACGTATATATGTGTGTGTGTGTGTGTGTGTGTGTATATGTATATATATGTTTGTGTATATGTATATATATATATTATATATATATATGTGTATATATATATATATATATATATATATATATATATATATATATATATATATATATATATATATATATATATGCTCACATATATGGAAGCATATTTGCATTGGTATATGCCTGTATGTCTACAGATTTATGTACATGCTCACACTCTCTCATGCACACTTATATATATTGAACTAATCCATATGATTGCATTGTTTTTAATTAATCTCCTCATATGATCATACGTCAGGGCAGTTAGCTATCAGTTGAGACACTTCATCTGCAACATGGTTATCAAAGTGATGTATTCTGTAACTGCAATTTGTAGCTGTTGAATCACGTTGCTTTATATAATGCATTCGGCACCATATCTTAAATTATGGTCGATACTATAGTATTTAGATCCGTTCGTTTCTACAATTAATCTTTTTTTTTTTCTGTTTTATCTCTCCATCTTTGTATTGATTTTGTTTAACTAACGTTATGCAAAAATATTGCAACAAATATTTAGTCGTGTAAATGCGCTCTCAATATCGTGTGCGAGTGTGTGTCTGTTGTCTATATATATATATATATATATATATATATATGCGTGTGTGTGTGTGTGTGTGTGTGTGTGTGTTTTCTATGTATATATACATGCATGGATATATATATATATATATATATATATATATATATATATATATATATATATATATATATATATATATATATATATATGTGACTAGATGATGAGAGGCCCATGTAGGACACTACGTGATCGTTTAACCCGCAAGAAATAGCAGACAATTCTCCCTCAAATCAAATACTCCTACCGTTAAAATCATGCATACATTAGCCAACGTATTTCTTAGAACACAAAAAGATGTGATGGTCATAGCTAGAATGCCTTTGACCATAGTCCTGCTCCACCTGTCTGTCCTGTGATTGATGAGCAATCCAAAGAACACTTAAACAATCGAAATGTAAACTAATTGTTTTATCAACGTAGAGAATTTCACTAAACTCTGAAAAAAGCAGCAAAACAGACTAGAACATACCTGCACCATAATGTGATAGAACTGCATAGAGGACTTGAGTGACACGAACCATTTCAAAAACGAAAACACAAAAAGAGGTTAGCTACGACAGAAAGGATCACGATCTACAAAACACAATCGCAGATAAATGCATCACATATCCATCTCAACTCAGTACATAGCACTTGACGGAGATGAAAGGAACAGAAACAGCTTAGATCAGAAGAGACGACTAATTGTAATGGATCTTGTAAAGTTGGTTGGCACTCCGTCGGTTACGACGACGAGGGTTCCAGTTGATCCGATCAACGGAACAGCCTGCTCGTGAAATTAACGTGCAAGTGGCTGAGCACTCCACAGACACATGTACCCTTCGCGTAGTTCTCGGAGGAGATTCAGCGTGACACAGAGTGTGACAAGGCTGGCCCTTTGAAATACAGGTACAACAGAAACAGGAAGAAAGAATGAGAGAAAATTGTGGTGAAAGAGTACAGCAGGGTTCGCCACCACCCCCTGCTGGAGCTTCGTGTCTTGTAAACTACAGAAGTTATAACTCGACAAAATTCACTACACGTTGTAGTTTTTGTAGCGGGCCCAATAAAGATTTGAGGTCCCAAATTCCTACTGAAATTGTAAAAACTCAAAAATGACTTGAAATTTGAAAATTGTGGGGAGAACTTGATAAGAATTCTATACCCCGTGCAAATTTGGCAGAGTAATTTACATTTTATTCAAAAAAAGAAACGGTTACATGTCCAAAAGCAGCAAAACCGACTAGAACATACCTGCACCATAATGTGATAGTGATGCACAGAGGACCCAAATACAGTGTCAAACACGTTGTACAAGGTCTAGTGCTTTAGCATCTGAACAAAACCACTCGATAGTAAATGCCAAATATCGTGTGTCAGATCTCAAAACCAACAGAGCGGGTAAGAGATTTTAGTACTTGGCTACTAATATAAAGAACAAGAGCTACAATTGAAGCAAGATCAGCCGATGGATTACAAGTTTTAAAAGTCAAGTACGCAAGCTATATGTTATCTATGATGAGCTAACGAGGATATCCCTTGCGTTGTCGCTGGACCTTCTAGGAATAATAATGGTTTCAAATTTTGCCACGAGGACAGCAATTTTCGGGGAGGAGATGAGTCGATTACATCGACCCGTGTTCAACTGGTACTTATTTTATCGACCCCTGTGTTCAACTGGTACTTATTTTATCGATCCCAAAAGGATGAAAGGCAAAGCCAACTTCGGTGGAATTTGAAATCAAAACGTAACGACGGTCGAAATACCGTTAAGCATTTCGCTCGGTGTGCTAAAGATTCTGCCAGCTCGCCGCTCTTTTAAATAATACCCGACCGTCTTAAATAAGGGGAGATTATTAGTAGATACTGTAGAGTAGTTTTAGTTCTAAAAAGAAGGCATGATCACGGAAGTTTTTGATCATAGTTTTTATTTGATCGGCGTTAGCTTGGGATCACTTATTAAGCAATAACAACCACAACCACAACCACAACAACGACAACAAGTTGATTGACTTCATGGACTACTCGCTGAACTCAAATATCCAATAATGCTATTGTTCACGAAGACATATGGTAAATGAAAAAAATATTGATTATTTTGCATGATTAATATGAAAGTCCATGCTATATTGCATTATTTCTAAATATTCCTTAACATCATCAAAGCAACGTCCTCTCTCTTTCCCACACCGACAGCACAGAATATTTGGTTTCTATATAAGACAGTTATAAAATAGTGGAAGATTCAACTAACGGCAAAGGAGTCCCCTTCCTCTTTACATCCATTTTAAACAGTGGAAATGCGCTTACATTTTTATAATTTCGTATGCCGTGTTTTACATAAAGTATATAGCTCTGTTTGTGAGAAACTGTGAAAAGCACAAATACACAAATCCAGCACTATCCATTGTGTAAATGGTTTAAATTGCGACTGGATTATAAAAGCTGAATATTCTGTGCAATCAATTGGGGATGCATATCGAGTGCGTCTCAGCTGAAGAGCAGTCAGCAAACTACAGAAGAATAAGTCGTAAGTCTCGCGCATCTTTTCCGTACAACAAATGCATTGAACAAATGCGTCTATTAGCTTTTAATTCCATCTCATAGTTATGCTTTAATATATATATATATATATATATATATATATATATATATATATATATATATATATATATATATATATATATATATATATATATATATATCGTTCGGCTTAACGGACCTTAACGTTGTTTTCACTGTTTAATTTTTCCTGTCTTGGTTTTTGTTTGCTACTTTGGAATCCTCCGCTTAGCAGGTTAATCCACTTCGCGGGAAGAGCTATTCTAAGACCGCGTTCTACCTTATCTTCGAAACGCCTAGTTTAGAATAGAGGCAGCTGATGAAAGAAAAGTTCCAAAAGTGGCTTGTCTGTTTTCCTATGTGTTCATTCTGTTGTCCGTAAAAAAGTCCGTTTTTTTGTGCTTTCTTTATGCTCTCGATCCTTTTTTGTCCACGTTTTTTGGCGTCCTGTGCCCGGATATGCATCTATATATACATGTAGATGTAGGTACGTACATATATGTATGTATACATCCATATGCTCATATATCATTTGTATTATATATATGTAAAAAATACAAAAATGGGACAAGAATGCAAAACATCTCGACAGACGATACAAGGAAAACAAGGACGGGTCATTCGGAGTTTTCTATCCTCAGTCGAGTTCCAGATTATCGCATACGCACACACACGCACACTCTCACACACACATACACAAAAGCTTACATGTATGCATACGTATACAAATATATTACTAATAAAAACGAGACAAAAACCATGTGAAAAGTAGCTACCTAGGGTTTCCTGACCAGAATTTTAAGTATATTTTGTCGTTTCTCAAGCTGGTAATGTCAATATGGTGGGTTAGCTCCTCCGTATGAGTGAAGTGATGTTTAAAAGACCATATACATGCATTAAAAAGACTGAGAGTGATCAAGGGGAGAGCAAGTAGAGCCAGACTCTAATAAGGGGATAAAATTTCGCAAACCAACACGGGAAGCACATAAGATAAATAAACAGTGGGAAGATTATTGGGATTATAGATGTTGTTCCAATGACGTTCGTTGTTCCAGAAGATGACCCGTTGTTGTTCAGCAGCTAATTACACTTGGAACTTCCAATGCAGCGGTTGCAAATGACCACAATGGTGAAACAGACGTAGGGAACAAATAATATAAACGTGTGTTTATCATAATTTCTCCAACATTTGCTCTTTATAATCATAACCAGTAATATTAACAAGCATAATAATAATTATACCAGTCTACTAGAAGCAGATTGGATGGTAAAATTCTACATGTTACTCTAAACTCACCAGAAGCAGTCGTACATCTAACTGTACACACAAGATAAACTATATACTCCACTCCACTATACCATACAATACTATACCATACAATACTATACCATACAATACTATACCATACAATACTATACCATACAAGACTATACGTGAAGGTCATTCAAAGTAGACCTTACACAACGTTCCAGCAAGATGGGGCAACTCTTCATACCACAAGAGAAACAATGCAGTTGCTATGGCAGTGCTTTGGAGAGAGAATAATCTCCCACTACGGCAATGTCAACTAGCTTTCACGTTCCCCAGACTTGACTAATCCGGATTTTTTCTTGTGGGGATACCTGAAACAGAGGGTTTACATCAACAAACCGGAGACCCTGGGGCAACTGAAGAACATCAATAGAGAAATTAGAGAAGCTGGGGTCTGAAACTCTTGAGGGTGTTATGGTGCAAGTTTTGGAAAGATCATGGGCGTGCGAAGCTAAAAAGGGCTGCCATTTAAGCGATGTCATTTTTCATATGTAATGTAGTGGTGTTGCAAAATTTGACTTGTGCATATTAATTTCCATTATGTCCTTTATATTGTATCAAAATTTCATGCATTTATTTGTAAAGTTAAGGAAGTTACTAAAAATTGAAACCCATCAGTGACTTTTGGGACAACATGTATATATATATATATATATATATATATATATATATATTCAATTTATACACACACATCTATAGACAAATATATATATACACACGCACACACATGTCGGCTTGGCTGTGTGGTAAGAAGTTTACTTCTCAACTTCATGGTTCCGGGTTCAGTCATACTGCATGGACCCTTGGGCAAGTGTCTTCTACTCTAGCCTCGGGCGGGCCGACCAAAGCTTTGTGAGTGGATCTGGTTAGGAAACTGAAAGAACCTCGTCATCTATCTATCTATCTATCTATCTATCTATCTATCTATCTATCTATATTGTGTGTGTGTGTCTTTGTGTCTGTGTTTGTCCACCACCACTGCTTGGCGATCGGTGTCAGTGTGTTTATGTCCCTGTAACTTAGCTTTAAAAATAGCTAAGTACTGATGGTTTATTCATTCGACTAAAACTTCTTCAAAGTGGTGCCTCAGCATGACCGCAGTCTAATGACTGAAAGAAGTAAAAGAATAAAAGAATATACAGAATTTATAATCACACACATAAACATACATCGATACATGTATACTTGCATACACACACACTCACACATACATACATACATACATACATACATACATACATACACACACACATACATACACACACAGATACATACATACATACATGAACACACAGATACATACATACATACATGAACACACATACATACATAAATATATACACACATGTATACATACAAACATACATACATACATGCATGCATGCATACATAATACAGACATACATATTCATACCAATAATAATTGGAGCACTAGGTTTTGTTAGTAAATGCTTAAAGGAGAATCTGGATAAACTGGGATTTTCAGAAAGAGAAATCGACTGGCCAATTCGTGCAAGTGCAGTCTGTAAGTGGAACAGTAAAAATGTGCAAGACTTCTTTCAAGTTCCAAATGTGAATTTGTCTGAGTTAACTACATACCAAAGATGGAGCCTTGTATCTTTGTTGGAAACGGCTCCCTCCTCAGTGGGAGATTTAAAATCATTAGAAAATAGAAGAGACATACATACATACATACATACATACATGCATGCATACATACATGCACACATACGTACATACATACATCTCAATATCAAAAGCAAGATTGGAATCGGAATGCTTCGAGGCTCTTTTTGATATACAAGTCTTCACTAGAATCCAAGAAAACTATAAAACCTGTTTCCAAGATTTACTGATGAAATTCATGTCTGGTAAAGAAGTTTAATTTACAGCGTGACTGTTTAAAATCTTAATTGAGGAAAACCACGTCACGGTCGACTTGATAAAAAATTTCCTTGTTTTTTTAAAATCTTTTTCAGCAGGTGTTGTCAGATTAATGGCGGCGTTTAGCAAATAATGGCACGTAAACTTGTGTGCTTGTACGTGTGTGACACTGACTATATATGTATATGAGTGTGCTTATGTGTGTGCGTATGTGTGTGTGTGCCTGCTTGTATGTGTGTGCGTGTGTACGTAAATTTTATGATATGTGTAGTGTTAGAGTGATTGATACATATGTAGATTTAAGTATGCACACATACACACACACCCATATCCATCCTTCCATC
>NC_142932.1:99794008-99799070 GCF_046866305.1 Octopus bimaculoides | reverse complement strand
AAATGCGTTAGGAAACACGTATATTGCTAGAAATAAGAGCTAAACCACTCTAATGCTGCAGTTAACGCACCACCCTTTAGTTGAAGAAATTGACCCCTGGACTTATTCCCTGTAAGCCTGGTGCTTATTCTATCAGTCTCTTCTGCTGAGCAGCTAAGTTACAAGGACGCAAACACACTAACATCGGTTGTCAAGCAATGCTTGTGGGGGACAAACACAGACACACTCATGTGTGTGTGTGTGTGTGTGTGTGTGTGTGCATGTGTGTGTGTGTGTGTGAGAGTGTGAGTGTGTGTGTGTGAGTGTGTGTGTGTGTGCCTGTGTGTGGGGAGAGTCCTTTAATAGCCAGGGTCAATTTCAAAGGAATTCAGCCACTCCATCTCATTCCCTCTCTTTCTTTCTCACTTCCTCTCTCCTTTACTCGACACGTGCGACAAATTTAAGTATCTTAATTGTCCCATTAAGATCGTTGCTGCTTCAGTGGACCAATAGGCATGGGTGTTGAGAAGTAGTAATACAATACAATATGAAATTTCTGGAATTATGTATGTATGCACGTACGAAATTCCAGAGAATACAAGAGATCTAGTTAAACATTGTTATTTAAGCAACAAAATTTCTTTCAACAATTTCTTTCTCTTAAGCGTGACACACAAATTGGCGTATATATATACTCATCGTGACACTCCGTCGGTTACGACGTCGAGAGTTCCAGTTGATCCGTTCAACGGAACAGCCTGCTCGTGAAATTAACGTGCAAGTGGCTGAGCACTCCACAAACGCGTGTACTCTTAACGTAGTTCTCGGGGAGATTCAGCGTGATACAGAGTGTGACATGGTTGGCCCTTCGAAATACAGGTCCAACAGAAGGAGGAAGAAACTTGTGGTGAAAGAGTACTGCATGGTTCAACAACACCCCCTGCCGGAGCCTCGTGGAGCTTTAGGCGTTTTTCGCTCAATAAACACTCACAATATTCGGTCTGTGATCGAAACTGCGATCCTACGAATGCGAGTCCGCTGTCCTAGCCACTGGGCAATTGCGCCTACACTATATACTCATATAAACGAGGGACTGCTGAAAAGTTCCTGGATTCAAAGGTATCGCGAATGGCCTGGTTGGAGACCCAACCTTCCGAGTTCTTTTACAGGGTTTACAGAAACTGAAGGACTGCTGAAATAAGTGTGTGGATCTGAGAAAGAAATTTATTGAATAAAATCATAATTAACTGACCCTCCTCTATTTTCTTTTACTCAAAGCCAGGAACTTTTCACTTCGTGTTAATATATATCCTTGCACACACACATATACATACATACATACAGACATACATGCATGCATACATACATACATGCATACATACATACATACATACATACATACATACATACATACGTACATGTACGTGAGTGTCTATGAACAATACAGGCAAACCTACACACACACACACACACACACACACACACACATGGAGAGTGAGTGTATGTAGGGATATAAATTGTATACGTACACAAGCAATTGCATTCCAGATAAACAAAATAGCGAGCAGTCAATAACAGACCATCTAAAATAGACAACATTTTAGGATGAAAGCAATGACCCTTATTCGTGGGATCAAACCGAGATGAAGTACATAATCGCAATTCTTTAGCTTCGGATGTAAGTATCGTTCCATGGCAACTAAACAAGTTGGGTGGTCTACCGCAAATGAAAAAGTGAAGTATTCTGTTAGGATTATGGGATGTATCAGGTCGAATATACGAGGGGGTGCTGAAAAGTTCTTGGCTTTAAGGGGCTTGCAAAAGGCCTGGTTGGAGGCCCAACCTTCCGAGTTCTTTTCCAGGGCTTAGAAAAATTGCAATAAGCGTGTGAATCTGGGTGGGGGGAATATATAGAATAAAATCATAATTAGCTCATCCTCTTGTATTTTCTTTTACCAAGAGCCAGGAATTTTTCAGCACCTCTTCATACACTTATATACAAACCGAAGGACTGCTGTAATATATGTGTGAATCTAAGAGGGGAATATGTTGAATAAAATCATAATTAACACATCCTTTTGTATTTTCTTTTACCCAAAGCCAGGAACTTTTCAGCACACCCTCGTACGTCATCTGCAGGATTTCGCGCGGAAAATCTGTGTTCATAAACGGTATTGCCATCTTGTTTCACATACACAACGCAACATAACACAACACGCGCGCACACACACACACACACACACACACACACACACACACACACACACACACACTCACACACACACACACTCACACACACACACAGAAGCACATAGAAATGTGTGTGTCTATTTTAAGGTCTGCGAGATAAACACAGTATAAATCGTTCTGGATCGCAGTTTCCAATCGTTCGTCTTTCGATCGATTCTATACGTAATCCATCTTTATCTTACTTTAATTAGCGTGCATGAATGTCAGCAAACTTCAAACATTAAGTTTTATTGGACACTTTTATATTTTTGCATTTTGTGCTGTGACATATTGAAAACTATACATATATACATACATACATACATACATACAGACAGACAGACAGACAAACGTTCATACATACATACATACATACATACATACATACATACATACGGCTTAACATAGATCCAAAATGCCTTTGAATGTCGCATCATATCCCTTCGGCAGCATCTTTTAACAACCAAATGTCGAAGTGCATCCCTTAACCAAGTTTTCATACATGAGGATGATAACATCATAAGACTTGGAAGGCAGCTCCTTGAGCAACATTCTTTGTCTGATAACCTAGAATACATGCCCAAAGAAGTCACACGGCTCCACTGCAGCGTATCATCAGATGAAAGGATGAGCCTATATGAGCAGAAGACTATGCATGGATGTTAGTAGAAAGCTCCTTGATGATAGTAACATCGATCATCAAAGCAGTTTATCATGGACGAATAACCGGATTATTAACTCCCGCTTTGAAGGGTATGCATTTGTAATCCAGGAACAGGAAATATCAACCAAAGTACCTGATGCACAAAAGGGATAGAGATGCAGGAAAAGCCGTAAAATGTGACAACCGATGCAGACTTTGTGGAGTTCACACTGAAGATATCACCCACATCATAAGCAGTTGTCCAAAAATGTCATCAGAGTATTATCTACCATGTAAGCACAACAGACCTGATATAATGATTTGGGCTAGTGAAGAGAAACTGTGCACATTTGTGGAAATTAGAAGATCAGTGAAAAAGAAAGCATTTATGCTGAACTATTGAAAGATCTGCAGTTACTCTATCCAGATTACAAGTTCAGGTTTATACCTATAATTATTGGGGCCCTGGGATATGTAACACACTGCCTAAATACTAATCTTGAGGAATTAAGCTTCTTAAAACGAGAAAGGAGGAAGCTAATTCGAAGACTACAGATCCAATCCATCACTCGAACTGTAAGAAATGAGGTATTATGTACATTATTTACATTTGACGGACATCTGTCCTCATCTTTTTTGTTGTTAACACGTTTCGGATAATATACCCTCCAGCCTTTATCTGGGTTCTCATTCCTAAGGTATTTTTCGATGTTATTATTATTATCATTATTATTCAGGTCACTGCATGGATTCGAACTTGGAATCTTGGGGTTAGTAGCCCACGCTCTTAACCACTACGCCATACGCCCGTCAAATGTAAATAATAAACTTTCCAGAAGTTTATCATTTAAATGTATATGAGCATGTCTAGATATGTAACTATATGCATGAGAATACATACATATGCATGAGAATACATACATAAAACATACATGCACATACATACATACATACATACATACATATGTACATACATACATACATACATGCATACATACATACATACGTACGTACGTACGTACATGCATAATACATACATACATACATACATGTATGCTTCTCTATAAGTGGAAATATGTAGGCATGTATGCAAGTGTATGTTTTTTATGACTGCATACGTATATGAATTTCTGTGTGTGTCTCTGTGCATGTATGTATGTATGTATGTATGTATCTCTCTCTCTCTCTCTCTCTCTCTCTCTCTCTCTCTCTCTCTGTATATATATATATATATATATATATATATATATATATATATATATATATATATATATATATATATATATATATATATATACATACACACACTTGGGGAGCTCTTAAGTAAGGGCTCAAATATTTCAACGTATCATTCTTCATGCCAGTCAACAGCTGACAGGAAAGAACGCAAGGAATCTTTGTCCTGTGTAACACAATGAACCACACATACAGATATATATATATATATATATATGTATATGTATATGTATATATATATATATATATATATATATATATATATATATATATATATATATATATATATATATATATATATATATATATATATATATATATATATATATGTATATATATATATATATATATGAACACATTAAAAGATATATGTCAATACATACATATATAATACATATATAGACATATTTTATATATATATATATATATATATGTATTAATATGTGTGTCTGTGTTTGTGTGTATATATATATATACATATATATATACGCACACACCTATGTGTGTGTATATACGAGTGTAACCGATCTTGTGAGTATTTTCATTTGGGGATATAAAAAAAATTATTTCATAGCCCTCTGAATTTTATAGAAAAGTGGCTTTAACAACTTCCTACATTAAGCGCCAAACTATGGATATATTCAGAAAAGAACCGCTGTGAATATTGAAAGAAATAAGTTTCAACGTCACTATTTGTGCCAACCTAAGTGCAATTAACCTCATAGATTGGAACACAGGCAATTATTATTTTTATCGTTGTTTAACACCATCTCAATCTTGTTCGAGTAGAGTTAGACTTAAGATTAAAGATTTTCTAGCAATGGTCATCTCGTCTTGTTTAGTGGTATGCAGGAGATAGGTTTCTTCATGAAACACTCTTATATAAGCGTGTAATATGAAGGGGCTTGATATTTTTAGCATTAATTACTAATTCTATAATTCATCAAACACCTCACAAATAGCATGGCAGAAAAT
>NC_142932.1:99784008-99786508 GCF_046866305.1 Octopus bimaculoides | reverse complement strand
CGAAATATCATCTGTAGCAGAGACTCCAGCAAATAAGATCTGAAGAAGGAATTGTAATTCCGAAATATCATCGGACTATAGATAACCAAATTACAACAAGTATATAATCCATTTTTTGTTCTATAGTGCATTGTTATACCATTCTAAACTTTTTATTCTTTACATATAATGTCTAGGTATCTTTTGTATATCTTACTCGAGTTGAGGTATTATTTTATTTTCTACTGTAACGAAGTATAATGTAGCGAATGTTGGTTCAAGGGTGGAATCCATAGCTTCTCCATCTATTGTACTTCCGGTGTAAAAATTACTAGTAGTGTTTTTTTTTTTTAATAATTTTGCTTGTATCATGGATGGCATTATTTTTGGGGGTTGGTCAGTATACTGGTTCTGTAAATTCTGATATTTATACTTTGCCTCACATATTTTCGGTTCCAGACTCTATGGTATAGTATATCGAATGCGTTATTCACTTTTGTCGTCAGTTGTCAACATCTTTGTCGACCTTAATATCTGATAATAAGTAATTGAACTGGCGAACTATCTTCAGTTCTACTCACCGATGGTGACGCAGGGAAGGTGGTTGGTAAGCTTTCTGGGGTATTGGGGAGTGAAAAACTCGGTAGCCTCTGCAGAACAGTATGTCACATGCTGATGGGCTGACGCTGTGTGGGTAACAAGCGCATCTCCGGAAAAGAGTAGCTCTTGGATGAATTGATTCAGTATCTTGAATTGGGGCTGTAATCACCTCAGCTTCAATAGGGCCAACATCGATAATGGATGGGATCTATAGCCCGTCTTCCTCATCGAGATCTTCAGTGACCCTTACAAGCATCATTCTGAGGAAGATGGTAAAGAGAGATGGTATGGAGACGCAGTCCTACTTTACTCCGTTCCGTATGAGGAAAGGCTTTCCGATCTCGTTGTTGTATCTGATATGTAGCTGGATGACCATGTTGAAGAGTTATGTGGTGGCGGGCATCCCTGTATTCCAAGATTTCCGGTAGAACCCATATATCTTAAAAAAAAAAAAACCAAGCGCAACGTACAACTTAAGACTTTATCTAAATATGAAATATGATTTTAATATCACTTCATCTTAGTTGCTGAGTGTGTATTAATCTTGGTTTCGAAATAAGCTGAAAAGACATGGCATCCAGATTATGACATGATATTATAAGAACAAAAATATTATAACGAAATTTTGGCCATCTTTGGTTCAGGAAGAAAAGAAACCAAACTCTTTTGAAACAAATGCTTCCATTTGACTTGAGAGATAGAGGGACACTACAGCTTCAATACTTGTTGTTCAGTTTCAAATAGGCTCTAATCAAGTAGGTATATGATCAAGAGGCACTCTAATCGTAACCATTTCATCTTTATTGAGTTTCTTCGCGAGCTACAGTGTATCTAGGATCACGTTATACAAATGTTCTTTTTCACTACCCAAATGATGTTGGCATCAACTTTAAAATTCACGCGAGACTTAGTCCCCGTGCTATCCGTCTACAAAAGCTAATGTTCGCGTCACATCGCAACACTAAGATAGAACTATTTCATCTCAACTGGCTCTGCTCTCTTTAACATCCTGCCAAGACACATAAGAGAAGAAAAAGATCCTCTAACATTCAACTGGTCCCTGGACGAATATCTCCAACAAGTTCCAGATAAACCAGCTACTCCCAAATACAATAACTTTTACAGGAATGGGCTATGGTGCCCATAGAGTGACTAGCATAAAACGTCCATAAATGTCTTTTCCATGTGATTCTATAAAGTTAGACATGGCCTGGGCCAATTCTGGCCGAAACTTATCTAAGTATAAGTCTACTCAGTTAGTACTGATCTAAGTCTAAATAACAATATAATGGGATTAAGTGCATGACATGTAACTAAATTTTACCTCATTAGTAGCTAAGTTTTATCTCCCATCGCCATGGTAAAAGCACTTGAGAACGCAGTAAAAAGTGATCAGAGAGTCATGAAGGCATGCTGTGATTTTTGTTATTTCAGTCAATGGTTTAGCTCACTTATGATCAGTTACAACTGTAAAGTCCTATTTTTCTATCGACAACGTTTCTAGAACCATATTTTTTTTATTCAATGTCTCTTTCTAAGAAAGAAAATCTAAAGTGGCAGAGTGTGACACGAACCTCATTGGGCTGCTATATCTAACAGGTTGAGCAACCACGCAAACACCCTCTTGAGCTTGTGAAGAATATGTAGTTGTTTAGCTCCGTGTCAACACTAATTACAAAATGTGTTCCACTAGTGACCATCTCGTCATCTTTGTATACAAAGGAGACAGCAGGGTGTAATTCGAGGGAGGTTTTACAACTCCTTGCAACACACACATACGCGCGCGCGCACACACACACGCACACGCGAGTATCATATACACACATACATACGTACGTACATACATACTTATATACATACGTACACATACATACATACATACATACATACATACATACATACCCATACATACACATACATA
>NC_142932.1:99774008-99779008 GCF_046866305.1 Octopus bimaculoides | reverse complement strand
AACATTCCCTTCATCAGCTGCCATTGGAAGATTTGGAGGTGATGTACAGGAATTATATTATAGAAAAAAATTAAGGTACTCAGAAATCTGGATGGTTGTACATTTACAGATTTTTATTAATATGTCACATGTTTTATAAATCATATAAAGCGCTTTTCACCTAATCGTGTAGGATTTTCAAATTTTTTGATTTCACCTTGCGATGCTGTCTCTTTATATAGTTTTATTGAGTGTGTAGGGGTGGAGAGAGAGATATATAGGATAGTAAGAGAGGGTAAGGAATGGAAGGAAAAGTGAGAGAGAGAGATAGAGAGAGAGAGAGAGTGTGTGTGTATGTGTGTGTTTGTGTGTGTGAGTGTGTGTATTTTTGTGTTGGTGTGTGTGTCTGTGTGCGTGGGGGTGTGTGTCGATGGGAAAGAGAAAAGAAGAAAATTGTGTTTATAGCTGTTTATATATAAATATATATACACACTCTTTTACTTGTTTCAGTCATTTGACTGCAGCCATGCTGGAGCACTTCCTTTCGTCGAGCAAATCAACCCCAGGACTTATTCTTTGTAAGCTTAGTACTTATTCTATCGGTTTCTTTTGCCGAACCACTTGTTTACGGGGACGTAAACGCACCACCATCGGTTGTCAAGCGATGCTGGGGGACAAACACAGACACACAAACATATACACGCACATTCATATGTATATATATATATATATATATATATATATATATATATATATATATACGACGTGCTTCTTTCAGTTTCCGTCTACCAAATCCACTCACAAGGCTTTGGTCGGCCCCAAGCTATAGTAGAAGACACTTGCCCAAGGTGCCATGCAGCGGGACTGAACCCAGAAGCATGTGGTTCGTAAGCAAGCTACTTATCACACAGCCACTCCTATAAATATATATATATATATATATATATATATATATATATATATATATATATATATATATATATATATATATATATATATATATATATATATATATATATATATATATATATAAGATATATATATTGGTTTCAAATTTTCGCACTAGGCCAACAGTATTTTGGGAGTGGAGGAAGTCGATTATATCGACCCCAGTGTACTTATTTTATCGACCCCAAAGGCAACTCAGAATGTACAGATGGACGAAGCATTTTTCCCGTTATGCTAACGATTCTGCCAGCTCACCATATATATATATATATATATATATATATATATATATATATATATATATATTTATATATATACAGGGTGCGTAAGGTATTTGAAGACATACCTTTTTTTTGAGGTCATTGCATCATTTTTTGCTAACTCTGTATAATCTTTGGCTCAGAAAGTGATAATGGCCTCAGCTTACTCAAGTAATGAAGATGTATGCTGTTGTTGTGGTTATAAAGGATGAAAACAGCGATTTAGAAATATCTCGATTTTTTAAAAGTTCCCAGATCTGCAAAGCTTGTAAGGAGCTAGAGACTGATGATTGAAGCATATCACTAGTATCAAAGCATAAAAAGCCTTCTAAACGCTCTGAAATTACCAGAACACTTGAATTTATCCAGCAAATTCAACAGATTACAATCCCACAGAGTCCATGTGGTCAATTGCTAAAGATCTCCATGTGTCAGAAGGATCAGTCAGAAATGTTGTCAGGAGATACATCAGATATAAGTCTTATATAATGTGGAAAGGTTAAATTGTCAGAAAAAAACAAAAGAAAATCACTACATCAGATCTAAAAGGCTCTTAAACAAACTGAAAAATTCAGCAGAAGATTTGATTCGGTTTTTCTCAAACGAGAAAACTTTGACCAAGATCAAAAAGTTAACAGAAAATATGACAGATGGTTATGTGCAGAGCCTTCTGAAGTTCCAAGTGTTATGCATACAAAATTTCCTGCAACTATCATGGTTTTAGAGGTTGTCAGCAATGAAGGATATGTGATGCCTCATTACTTCTTTCCACAAGGCTTTAGCGTTAACTCTGCCGCCTACATTGAGGTCCTGGAAATAACTGTTCAGCTCTGGATAGACACTGTATTCAATGGAAGGTCATATGTGTTTCAGTAAGACCAGAGTCTATCACACATAGTTCTAGTAATAGAAGGAATGGCTGGCTAAATTTTTTCATGATTACATAACCCCTAACCTTTGGCCTCCCTAGATCTCAATCCATTGGACTATTCCCATGAGCGCTGTTGAGAGAGGTCAATGGACACGCCCATGAAACCAAAGTTTATTTGAAAGCTACCATAGTCAGATTAATGTCGAACATGAACCAGGACCGCTTGATTTGAGCATGTAGATGATTTAGATCTCATATAGAAGCAGTTGTTGAAGCTGAGGGTGGCTTTATTGAATAACATTATAGAAAAGAAGGTTTATTTTTATCCTCATAGCATTTTTTGATAAATAAAGTCATTATATGTTTTTATATATCTGTCTTTTATAAACATAAATCTGTCCTCAAATATCTTACACACCCTGGATATATATATAATGGGCTTCTTTCAGTTTCTGTTTACTACATCCACTCACAAGGCTTTGGTTGGCCTGGGCCTAGATTAGAAAACACTTGCCCAAGGTGCCACGCATTGGGACTAAACCCGGAGCTATGTCATTATGAAGTAAATTTCTTACCACTCAACTACGCCTATGCCTCTGTGCATTTGCAATAATTTCTTTTAATGAAATCTTGTGTGAATACTATAGGATAGATATCCCCCCAAAACTGATATCATTTGAAATGTGAATATCTGAGTATTTTTTTATCCGAGACAAACGAAATTAAATAGGCTTCATCTTGAACAATAAAATATTTATTTATCAAAATATGAACAAGAGATTCAGAGGGGTGTTGGTTTTGTAACCGATTTCACAAAGCTTCACAAATGTTCAATATGCACTCCGCCTGTGACACACTTGAAGTCGGTAGTCCAGCTACTGCTAACACGCTGTTGCATGTCTTGCGTAACATTCTCCACCACCTCAGTGATTCTCTGCTTGAAGTCCTCTAGGCTTGTAAGAAGAGGGGGATATAGACCAGTCATTTCACATAGCCCCATAGAAAAAAATCACAAGGCGTCACGTCAACAGCATATTGTCATTATCACTGGCATGCCCGATCCAAACTTTGTTTTTACACATTTTGTTAAAATTTGAGATCATTTGAGCGAGAATTGGCTGTTATTAGACTAAGAAATAACGTCAATTTTTGAGACATCCTGTATTTAGTTTCACAATATTTATTTTCATATTAATATCAATGTATCTTTGACCATACGATTAACTTGCCACACAAGTTTAGTTGGATGATCGCCACCGTAATCGCTAAATCGCAGAGAAATTATGCATTAAAAAAAATAACACAGTAACGTTATTTTTATTTTAGGTTTCATGGAGAACTTTCATTTGATCAGTTTTCATGTTCTCATTACAAGTTCTGGTTTGGTCTTTTTTGCCTGGTAGCATTTATGGTTGTGGTGTCTAAGCTTTCTCTCTTTCACGAGTAAATCATTGTCTAGTTTTGAATTTGTTTATTTTAAAGCATCTCCTTATTAAATGCTGAATATCAAAATCACTTGAGCTTCATTCTTGGCAACATCATCAGATGAGTGTTTATCCATATCCACTCTCTTGAACTTTCATTTGACCCAGTGGTTCTCAACTATCTTTTGCTTATGGGCCACTTTGATTCCTAATTTACTCAGTGGATGGAACTCAGCCATTCGATGTCTAAAAACATCCTATTATATTTTTATGACTAAATATTATTGGGAATTGTGTTAAAAATTGTTTAAATATTTTGTGTATTGTAGAAATGTAAACAGCTTGTTGCACATAAATTTTAACAAAAAAATCTTATATGAACGCCCCTGTAGTTATAAAGACCCCATTTGAGAACCACTGATAAAACCGGAGTTAGAGGCCCTGGGCAGTTTTTTTAATTGAAGAACAAGAGAGTGAGGGAAAGAGAAAGAGAGAGAGAGAAAGACGGAAGGAGGAAGAGAGAGAGAAACGGAAAAAAAGGAAGAAAATATCAGTCACAACTGACAATTCATCTGCAAAAACGAAAACAAACGAATAAATAAATAAATAAAATAAATGTACAATAAAAAAATAGAAATGAATAGAAAAAATTATCCTCATACAAAGATCTGCAAATAGAGATAAGCAGAATGCTGGGCTTGACAACAGAAACAATGTCTATAATGGCTGGTTCCTCAAGAATGATGAAAAAATGACGTAGATAAAATGCAAAACCAAAGCTCCACACTAACACATATACAAAACAGAAATATAGGAAATAATTTTTCTAGACGTTGCTCTCATATGACGCTGAGCTGTGTCTCGTAAAACTATTTTCTGTGTTTATAAAAAAAAAAAGATCAAAAACACAATTTCTGCACGAACCCAATGACACAGAGCTGCGAACAGTTATGCACGCAATAAAAATAACAGTACGGAAATAATAATGATAATAATTAAATAATAATAATAATAATAATAATAATAATAATAATAATAATAATAATAATAATAATAATAATAATAATAATAATTGTAATAATGTTAATGGTGATGATGAAGAAATAGTGTTATATTAGCTGTGCAGTCTGTTTAGTATCCTAGCAGAAGTGTGTTTATATGGTGACCAATCACTGAATCACATTGGAATCAAAAGACTTTTAGATTTTTCATTGATCAGCCATTGGATGACTCAGCATATTCTAGCAGACAATACGTGTGTATGGGTATACGTTCGATATTTGTGTGTACGTGACACTGTGTGAGTGTGTGAATGTGTGTGTGTATGCGCGCGCGTGTGTGTGCGTGTGTGTGTGTGCGTGTGTGTGTGTGTGTGTGTGTGCGTGTATATTTGTAGGTAGTTGATTTTTGTATATGTGCGTATTTTGCTAATTGTTTGCGGTGTTTGTGCGACGTGTTATATGTGAGTCCGTGCGGTCGGTGAGTACGTATATGGTGTGTGTGTGTGTGTGTATTTGT
>NC_142932.1:99761508-99769008 GCF_046866305.1 Octopus bimaculoides | reverse complement strand
CTCAGCCACTTGCACGTTAATTTCACGAGCAGGCTGTTCCGTTGATCGGATCAACTGGAACCCTTGACGTCGTAAACGACGGAGTGCCAACAACAACAACACCAACAAATATAAATGGTTTAAATAAAAAGTTCAGTGTTGTATTCTTCCCAATATTTCATTTACTTCTCACTTTGTTGCGGTCGTCTGCCAAATATCTTCTCTGCTCTGCAATGCTACAAACGAACTATAACACTGTTATACACACACATATGCTCATATATGCGTACTTACGCACACACACACGTGCGCCCACGCACTCACACATGCGCACACACACACACACACACACACACACATGTACACATGAATGTTTAAGCACATACATATGTCTATTTATACGCGCACGCAAAGACACATACACACACGCACACACACTCACACACACACACCACACACATCCATACAAATATTTCGTTTAAAATATAAATTGTATTCATGCTTTTGATACAAACAACAAAGTTCTCAAAGTAAAATGAATTACAATATGAAATATTTTTTAGAGCGTAACATTTAAGAAATCTAAACAAAACCAATGACCCGGAAAATTAGATTTCAAATCTCTTATACACGATTATCATCAGTAGCAGAATGAATAAACTTCATTCCACGAAAAATCGATGTCCAAAAACATTTGAAAGTTCTGAGTTCTGAGTAGGAACGTAGCGGTTTACAATATTCTATTTTAATATTAATGATTTCCAAAATATCACTTAATTCGCTCAGCATTGCTTCAAAGGAGACCGCTTAACAGTGTACCTGTCTCCAGAATTGGACTTGGCTTGAGTAAAGGATTAATAGCCTCTTTGTATAAAAAATACTGATATGATACCGGAACCGTCCCATGAGATACTGATATGCATTACAGAATGGAAATACTGAATCTATCTATCTATCTATCTATCTATCTATCTATCTATCTATCTGTCTGTCTGTCTGTCTGTCTGTCGGTTTGTCTGTCTGTTTGTCTAAACAGTTATATATATATATATATATATATATATATATATATATATATAATAATGATATAGATTTAATCAAAAGATTAAATGTGGTACTTAAAATGTTTGAGGCACCAGAATTTGGTAGGATAAAAACCAAAAACAAAATCAAGAGATTTGGTGAATAAAATTTGAAGTTAAGCAACAAAAATTCAATAGGTTATAGCTTGTACGAAACGTACGTACTGCTATAACCTATTGAATTTTTGTTGCTTAACTTCAAATTTTATTCACCAAATCTATCTATCTATATATATATATATATATATATATATATATATATATATATATATATATATATATATATATATATATATATATATATATATATATATATATATATATATATATATATATATATATATATATATTAGAGAAAATAATAAGGTACTCAGATATCTAGATGGTTGTACATTTACAGATTTTTATTAATATTTCACATGTTTTTATAAATTGGTTGGCGCTTACATCTATTCTAGTAGTTTCTCCAGACTAGAATAGATGCAAGCGCTAATTTATAAAAACATGTGACATGTTAATAAAAATCTGTAAATGTACAACCATGCAGATATCTCAGTACCTTATTATTTTTTCTAATATATAATTCCTGTACATCACCTCCAAACCTTCTAATATATATATATATATATATATATATATATATATATATATATATATATATATATATATATATATATATATATATATATATATATATATATATATATATATATATATATATATATATAGGACCCCCTTCCGTCATGAATGACCATTGGATTGCACCTAGAAGGTTACCCTCCGAGGTACATGTCTAGGAAGGGTTATTTCATGGAAAGCAAGGCCAATACAACTTGGCACCAGTAACGTTGCAACTCATTTCTACAGCTGAGTGAACTGGGGCAACGTGAAATGAAGTGTCTTGCTCAAGAATACAACACATTGACCTGTCTGGAAACCGAACTTACAACCTCATGATTGTGAACCCGACGCGCTAACCACTGAGCCATGCGCCTTCATATATATGTTTATCTGTGTGTATGTGTGTGTGCGCGTGTGTTTCACTTCAACATTAAAATTTCACCCACCGAAGTCGACTTTTCTGGGTCGATAAATTAAGTACCAGTTGCGTACTGGGGTCCATCTAATTGACTGTCCCTTTCCCCCAAAATTTCGGGCCTTATCTCTGGAGTAGAAAAGAACAGTAGAATTTCATTTGTGTCAAAATATTTTCGCCGCTTTGAAACCGTGACCTGTTCACTGACAAAATTTCACAAAAGTGATGCAACACGAAGTTTTGTCAGTGAGCACGCACACACATTCGTTGCCTTTCATTTGTGTGTATGTATATCTATGTGCGTGTGCGAGTGTGTGTGTGTGTGTGTGTGTGTGTGTGTGTGTGTGTGTGTGTGTGTGTGTGTGTGTGTGTGACTGTTAAAATCGTTCGTGCAACTTGTTTGTGTATATATTGGCTTAGTGGTATAGAATGTTTGGAAACTGTGAGTAAGGTGCAAGTTTCGAGTACTTGTCGGTAACTTTTTTCTTCTCCTCGTCTTCTAATAGTAATTACCCAACTTTCTAGGCTCTTCTCACGACTATCTTGCGTTCATAAATTATATGGGTATTTAAAACATTTTCATTCATACGTATACATTAATAGAATAAACTACCGGTTTTCAAAATAGCGATGTAATGAATATTTAAATCTGTGAAGAATTATACGCAGTGAATGCAATTAATATTTAAGTTTGAGAGAAATTGGAGTTAAAAAATTCAATAAACTTGAGAAATCGAAATTATAGGAAATTTCTTAGAACATGAATTTATAAAAATATTTCCAGACGGTCAACCCTTTAATAATTGTTTTCTTTTAGTAATTTTAGTAATTGTTACCTACCTAATTAATAAGTAGCTTTCCTCCATTATAGTATATATTTGAAAGAATGAGAAGAGATGGCTTTTTTTAGGGAAAATTTTTAATTTTAATCTTAATAATAATGTTTACAGTGAATTACTCTGATATGAGTTTTAAGCTTCATCTCAGAGTAACTCACTGCAAACATTATTAAGATTAAAATAAAAATTATCCACTCAAAAAGCCGTCTCTACTCAGTCTCTCAAATATGTGTGTGTGTGTATGTATGTATGTATGTATGTATGTATGTATGCAAACAGAAAGAAAGGAAAGACTGAAGATTTTCAGACGATGAATATTTAAGTATAAATATATAGATATTTATATATTGATAGATCAAACTTACACAGAGTACAAATGACAGAGAAAATTAAAGGGGAGGAGGTAAGGGGTTATAAGTCCAACAGCTGTTTCTAATGGCTTGGAGATCCGTCATAATGTGGATAGATGTACATTATTTACATTATTTACATTTGACGGATATTTGTCCTCATCTGGAGGGTATATCAGCCGAAACGTTGTGTTAACAACAAACAAGACGAGGACAAATATCCGTCAAATGTAAATAAAGTAAATAATGTAAATAATTCCTCATCTCTTAAATATAGAACTGTGGATAGATGTAGTTCACCAAAATATGCAACCAGTAATGGAATCAAATAAACATTGGATAAATCGGACCTCAACCACTTTACATTTCAGATCATGATGCAGAGAAGCTTATAGGTAGAATGTTTAAATATGGAAAACAAGCAGTATTGGAGAGAGGAAGTAGGAGGCTTGGGGAATGTTGAGGCAGCAAAGGATATATGGAGTAGACTAAAAGGTATTAACCGATACTGTGAATACTAAGAACGCTCGTCTTTAAAGAGCTAAATATCCTAATCCGTTGGAACAATACAATATACTGCACTATGTGGGTTGTATCTATATATTACAAGTTGTGGAAACCATCTTTTGTTGACATACAATATATGTGTGTGCTGAGTGTGTACGTGCGTTTATGTGTGTGTGTGTGTGTGTGTGTGTGTGTGTGTGTTTGCGTGCGTGCAACAGAGGGCGCTTGATAAACAACATAAAAATATTTGAAAGTATATAGCGTCTGTAGAGTAATGCTTTTGTATAATCAGGCAGCACGATTACAAATACCTAGTGGACTACCAGGAGCCTTGCGATGAGCACTAATTCAAATTCTGTCTGCACTTGTTCAGAAGTATTTTGAAAAAATGTATACTGAACACACACACACTCACTTATTGTATTAAGACAAATAGATCTCTTACATAGAAGGCGTGAGTTATTCCGCTCTGTCTGTTTCAATTTTGAGATGGTACAAGAAACATTCCGTTACAAATCAAAGAACAAATATGTTATGTGAAATTAAGGGAGACTGAAGCATCATTAATGAAGGGAGAATATATACGCGGTAGGTAAAAGGAGGACAAGTGCTGGGAAGAAAACAGACTAGAGAAATGAGAGAATGAGAAAAAATGAAAGAGAGCATAAAGTGACGCGAAATCAGCGAATTTAGTTGTCGTCTCTTTCTTTACAAGTCTGGTTATTAAGTCGTTGGTTAAATTTCCCTTCAGACATGCCTATGTACCGTTTGCGTGGCACTTCTAAGGTGGGCTTTACAGAAGTGGCCTCTGCTTCATAAACTATGGTTTCTCTATTGCATGATTTATCTAGTGGACATGTGTTTACATTCCTGAATTACCAAGTGGCTTCACTTTTATTGGTAGCTGTGTGTGTTATTTTGTTTTTATATTCGTTGTGCCATTGTCTTTTATTTTCAGGATGTGTAAAAAAGAATTTTTTATATCTATGAGTAGTAGATAAATGCTTGCATATTAAAGTTAGATATTTTTTTGCTATATTTGATACAACATTGAATGAAAAGGGTGTGTGAGCAATATAATATTACAGCGACGTTTTTAGTTCGCAGAGCGTGGAATAATGCGATTAGATCATTTTATTTTTAAATCCACCAGGCAGTGAAGGACTATTGTAGCAGGGGGCTGTTTTAATACACGCATGCACACACACACATATCCCCACGCGAGCGCCCATATACATTCATACATACATGCATGCATACCTACACACACATACATACATACATGCATACATACATACATACACAACACACACACTCACAGACACACACACATATACATACATACATATATATATAGAGTGTGTGTGTATATATATATTTACTTATAATATATATGCATGTATATATATGTATATATGCATTTTTGTATACATGTATGTCTTGTATGCATGTATGTATATGTATGTATGTGTTTGTAAGTAAGTATATATATGCATACATATAGATATACATGCACACTTACTCTCACACACACATTCGGACGCTCGCGCGCACACACACACACTCACACACACACACACACACGCACACACACACCCTGTATAACTATATACAGGAAGGGTGTTCCAAATGTTTTGTGTCTGACTATGTTTGACATTGAGCCAAAATTATTGCCTTATTATCATTATTATAATTATATATTATTTAAATATATTGTTTTCATAGATTTTGAACAGTTTTATTGCTCTGAATACCTTCTTGTGATTTACATTTCCGGAAATGAAGGACAGCAGGCTACGATATTCCGATGAAAATCTCAAGCTCAGACATGGAAACTAGGATCCATCCAAGCAGTGTTTAATAAGTGGAGAATACACCACTACGAACCGACGCGAAAAAACAACCCATGTGTTGGAAATATAATTTCAGAAATACTTTTGTACATAAAGTGCAGACACCCCTTCGGTCATGAATGACCATGAGATTGCACCTAGAAAGTTCCCCTTTGGAACACAATTCAGGTCAAGGTTGTTTATGGAAGACCAACAGTCACCCATGCATACTAGCCTCCCCTCTCCATGCCACCGATGTTATCCAAGGGAAAGCCGATACAGCTTGGTACCAGTGACGTCGCCATTTCAACAGCTGATTGAACTGGCGCAACATGAAATAAAGTGTCTTGCTCAAGAATGCAACACATAGCCCGGTCTGGAAATCGAACTCACAACCTCATGATTATGAACCCGACGCTCTAACCACTGATCCATGTGCCTTCAGATACATACAAATATATATGTATAAGTATATATTTATACTGGTACATGAATATGTTTATGCATATATATATTACATATATACATACATACACACGCATATTTCGATATGTAATTATAAGACCAAAGGAACTAAGTGTAGGAAGTTTGTAAGCTTCGAGCAGTCTGTGATAGGTATAAAAAAACAACGCTCAGGAACAATAATAGGCATCGAAGATTGTAGGCTTTTCCAATATCAAAGTTACGGTTAGTAACTTTAGTTGCTATGAATGCGAATAAAAATCGAAATTGAGGGAGTGGAGCAGGTAAAATCCAGGTTACATATGTTTCTACCTAGCAGATCCTCTGATGTAATAAGTACTCAACGAGGGGTGCTCAGCTAGCTACTCTTCAGGTCGAAGATGCCTTAATTATATGAAGGTTACATTGTTATTAAGGAATCCCAAGTTATACATCCCACCTCATCCACCCCACACATTCCAGTCCCACCCACTCTCAAATACCTCACCCATACCCCCACATCCTCACTCGAAACACACACCGCACCCTCACATCCTCACACCCCGATCTCGCATCCCCACACCTCAACACCGCCACACCGCACCACCACCATACCACACACCACCACACCACCACATACTATTACTAACCACTTCCCAACACCCACACTATCATCCACACACCCACACATTACAGACGCGCGCACACATGCACACATCCACACGTCAAAGTCACCAGCCCCTATCCACACGGACACACACTCTCTCATACACATGTACGCGCTCCTTCGTTTTGGGATCACCAATACTTTATTATCTCCCCTTCTTCGTAGCTCTCCTGTCTACCTCTGTTCCGCCAGCCGTCATGATTGACCGCTAGCTCCAAAAGATTTTTTATTCTCTCTGTTTATTTCCTTGTGTTCCTTTCTGCTGAAGAGCGTAGGCTCGAAACGTAAAAGATTTTCTCACCTTCCCGAGCGTTAAACTAATACACCTGTTTGTTATTCATACACCTGTCTTCGTCTTTTGTTTTGCTGTAAATTTCGACAATATACAATATATATACATATATATATATATATATATATATATATATATATATATATATATATATATATATATATATATATATATATATATATATATATATATATATATATAGGACGTTCACATTGAATATAATTAGTTTGACACTCGAAGAAAAAGTTATAAAATGAAAGTTATAGAGTAAAAGCATGACGTTTCAAGCATAAGCCTTTTATCTGAAATGCAGAGATTAGTTCAGAGAAGAGAATGAAGGAGGGAAAAGATATTGTGGCAGAAGGTTAGGGACAAAAGTATGTGCGTAACCCACATATTCGATCACCAACATATAAACTTACTGGACTTCATGGACTTACATAAAACACTCGGATAACACTGTAACCGTTTTTAA
>NC_142932.1:99754008-99756508 GCF_046866305.1 Octopus bimaculoides | reverse complement strand
AACGGTAGACCACTGGTTTCTCAATCAAATACAGAAAAACTGTGAAGTAACCTGTATTCTTTTGTTCATCAGTACACGTATGGTCAAGATACATAAAAAATAAACAAGAATCAACCTACCACGATGTAGCCATCACAGTACGACGACTTTCGTTCATGATTATATATCCATGAAAGAGATTTGAATTTATCCAGTTGCATCTCAGTAACATGTGCTTATACAGAATAATATTCAGCACTGAATATACTCTAATTATTTATAATATAATATAGGATAAATTCTTTATAAGAATAATTAGAGTATATTCAGTGCTGAATATTATTCTGTATAAACACATGTTACTGAGATGCAACTGGATAAATTCAAATCTCTTTCATGGATATATAATCATGAACGAAAGTCGTCGTACTGTGATGGCTACATCGTGGTAGGTTGATTCTTGTTTATTTTTTATGTATCTTGACCATACGTGTACTGATGAACAAAAGAATACAGGTTACTTCACAGTTTTTCTGTATTTGATTGAGAAACCAGTGGTCTACCGTTGAGTTAAATGTTTTTAAGAGATAAATTTTGAAAGCTGCATTCCTTCGCTTTCAGTAAATATGTTGCTTATTCTTTTGGTAGTTTTTGACTTATTTAGTCCCTCGAAGCGTGAGGCATTAATACACAGTTAATGCCCTTTATATATAAGTATTTATATATATATATATATATGTATAAGTATATGTATGTATTTATATATATATGTATAAATATATATATATATATATATATATATATATATATATATATATATATGTTGTTGTACTTGGGGATGGTCATATTGCCAGTTTAGCCAATAACATCTGTTTCAACACACGATTTCACATCAAAAATCTTGCAAAACAAATAAGTATATATATATATATATATATATATATATATATATATATATATATATATATATATATAAATATATATATATGCATATATATATATATGTATGTATGTATAAATATACGTATATATAAATGTATATTTATATAGTTCTATATTTAAGAGATGGAGAGTTCCTATTCCTAAGGTATTTTTCGATGTTGTTGTTGTTATTATTATTATTATTATTATTATTATTATTATTATTATTATTATTATTGTTCAGTAGTTTTATTTTTATAACGTGCTTTCATTTCACTACCGAGCGCAGCTCTGTGCGCCTTGGGTATGTGCTGTGGTGCTCTTATGGTTACTGTATTGAAAGTGTTTTGCGTAGGATGTGTGCTGTGCCCAGTAGTGCAATTTTCTGTATGTTATATATATTTGTAAGTCCTGGTGTTTTTGTTATGTATTTGTCTGAATATTTTTTTATTATACCTAAGGCACCTACTATAATAGGAATTATTATTATTATTATTATTATTATTATTATTATTATTATTATTATTATTATTATTATTATTATTGTTATTATTATTCAGGTCACTGCCTGGAATCGAACTCGGAATCTTCGGGTTAGTAACCAGTACTCTTAATCACTATGCCATATGCCCGTGGGCATCCACATATGGCATAGTGGTTAAGACCGCGGGCAACTAACCATAATAATAATAACATCGAAAAATACCTTAGAAATGAGAACCCAGGTTCGAAATTTCCTCAAGACACTTCATGAAGGCTGGAGGGTATATTAGCCGAAACGTTGTGTTAACAACAAACAAGATGAGGACAAATATCCGTCAAATATAAATAATGTATATATATATATATATATATATATATATATATATATATATATATATATATATATATATGCATATATCTGTGTGTGTGTGTGTGTGTGTATGTGTGTATTTATACATACATACACACACACACACACACACATATATATACACTTAGACATACACACGTATCTATTTATACATACACATACATATACATATATATATATATATATATATATATATATATATATATATATATATATATATATATATATATATATATATATATATATATAAATATGAGTACATGTGAGCAAATATATGTATATGCATGTTTATACATATATATACACTGTATATATATTTATATGTATGCATGCATACATACTTACGTACGTACATACATACATACATACATACATACATACATACATACATACACATTCATAAATATGCATATACATATAATTTTCCCGATTGGACGAATTAAAATATACCTTATGATGCTCATATGTCTCTAGTTAACACGAATACACACGCACTGACATACACGCACATACAAATTCACACACATTCCCACACGTACACAAACCTATACATGGACCATAGACACATAGCTACAAACATACATATACCAGAAACTGTTGGTGATGTGAGTTTCTGATACTCGAACTATCAAATCCATCTATCCACCCAGACTTCTTCGCAGGACTAACTATCTCCAGATATCACCTCCACCTCTCCAGCAATCCCCCAACCAAACCATCACCCGTTCTATCCACCCTGTTACATAG
>NC_142932.1:99734008-99741508 GCF_046866305.1 Octopus bimaculoides | reverse complement strand
TATCTGTGTTGAACATACGAAGCTAATCTGTGATATACCATATACGATTTAGGGTCTTTATTACCTTTTTTCTGTCTTTGTAGCGCTTGGTGTCTTTATTTCTCTTTCTCTTTCTTTACCTCTCTTCCTATACCTCCCTTTGTTTGTTTGTTTCTCATTTTACATATATACACGCATATGTGCACAGGCAGATACGCATACAGACAACAAACTCTTCAACACATGTATTCTTTTTATTTTTTTTTACTTGTTCAAGTCATTTGACTGCGGCCATGCTGGAGCACCACCTCGAAGAGTTTTTTTGTCGAGCAAATTGACCCCAGGACATATTTTTCTGTAAGCCTATTATTCTGTCGGTCTCTTTCGCCGAACCGCTAAGGCACGGGAACGTAGACACGTCAACACTGGTTGTCAAGCAGTGATGGGGAGACAAACATGGACACTAAGACACACACACACACTCACACACGAGTGCGCGCGCACGCACACATACATTCATATCTGAATGTGCATGTGTGTATGTATACATATATATATATATATATATATATATATATATATATATATATATAGCTGACCACCATTTGTATACCCACCAGTACACGGCCAAATACTGCAACACCAGCCCACCGTCAAATACTCTATAATTTGTATCAATGCTCCAGACCCTGCCTCACCACCAACCTACCAATATAATATTGTACATCTTTTGTAATCTATTTTATATTAGTCTCCAAATGTTTTAAATTCAACCCTTATGATGTTAATGTTTTAATGTAGCAGGATGGGTTGAACGCTGGATAAAATTCTTTACGACATTTAGTTCCTTTATGTCATGAGTTTAAATCTTGTAATCGTAGCCTTTCTTCTCTCTGGAGTCGTGTTAAAATGGCGACGGTGGTGCGTTTTACCTTCTTCGAACCAACGAACCGCTGAAATCGCGCAATGTTTTGTTGCACGTAGCGAAGCACTCCATTCATTCGCCATTGACTTTCGTTATCAATCACGCATTCGTCATTGTCACTATTATCTCTCGTTCGTATTTAACTTAAAATACAGAGATCGGTTTGTAATTATGGGTGTTCATAAGCCGAGCTTTCATAAACATGGAACTATGTGTTCCAGTCAATTACTGAGGTCGGCTTAATCGCCTTCTGTCAGAATTAGAAAGAATTATTATAATCCGTTTCCGATAAGGTGTTGGATTGGCAAAATCGGTAAAGCGTCAGACCAATGGCAATGCAGCATTTGTTCTGGCTCTTTACGTTCTGAATTCAAATTCTGCAGAAGTCAACTTTTTCTTTCATCCTTTCGTAGTCAATAAAATATGAATATTTTAACATAAAGTATATGCAATTTTAACCAAGTTTAAGAAAGTTAATGCAGATTAAAAATTGAAAAAATCGATATTTCTAATGCGCGGCGAGGTTACAGAATTATAGTCAAGGCTTGTTTGAGCTCAACCCAACATTTTGTTGGGTCAAGCACGTTTATTGCTTGACCAATATAGCACTAGTTTCAGTAACTCCCCATCCAAATTCCTGGCCTTGTACCTGTGTTTAGAGACGTCTATTATCTGTTTTCAGCAGTTTCATGCAAGTTTCTAATGCACAGTTAAAACGTTTCTGTGTTCTTGAGGTACAGTATTGTGCCACATTTTCTGCGATGCGTGTAAGAACGTATTTCTAAGTTAACATCTTTGCTTCGTCTAAGGACTTGTTTTGTTGTTTCTGGTGTTTATCGTTTCGCCTGTTGTTACATATATAGTATGTTATGCGATTTGTGTTATTTCATTAATGCTGTGATTGCCCCGGGTACGTGCTGTGTCGGTTGCGTTATAGCACTGAATGACAACTGCCTAGAATATGTGTTTGTTAATGTTTATTATGTTATTGTATTGTGCGGCAATAAAATTTTTATTGGGTGTTGGTTGTCTTGGCTACGTGCTATGTTCGTTGTGCCGGTTATTGTGCAGAATATGTGCAATGTCTCTTGTGTTACTGGGTGGTCACTATGTAGAATATGTGTGGTAAGAGTTGTACTGTAAGTGTATTGTGCATAAGCACTGAATGTAGACTGTATCAAGAAGGCTTAAATTTTTTAAGCATGTATATTGTCATTGTTACTGTTGTTGTTACTGTTTAACATCAGAACTACCCAAGTTAAGTAAAGTTATGATCAAACGCTTTCACTCATTTTCAAAGCCAACTGTATCTTGATCAACATTATCGTGTCCCCTTTCTTTTTGCAAATCAGTAGCAGAAATTTTATGAAGATTTGCTTTCTATTTGTAGCGGGTCGAGCGACCGCACGAAGACTGGATTTAATATTAGTCTGTCTCTTTTGTAGTTACATTTTTCTAATTCCTTCTTTATTTCTGTGTTGCATCCTATCAGTTTCATCTACTTCCTATACTGGTCGCTCCATCTGCTAGGAATAGTATGCATCAATGAATTTGTGTTTAAAATCACACCCTAACTTCTTAAAAACAGGAGATGGCTTAGGCTAGAACGCCTTGAATCTAGGTCTGCTCGATCAAGGCTGAGTTGGCTCTAAACAACAACAAAAATGCTCAAGTATTTCCATGAGTACTACTCGTTTAATTTTTCGATTTTAGTGTCTGGATCTGATCAAACTTTCTCAGTTTCAATTAATTTGCTTCTTCTTAGAGTAGTTTCAACACTTTTGTCACGTCCTACTCTCATTTTGATAACCCCAATAAATTCGTGGGCATGTTTATGCACGTTCTCTAGTTGGGCGTTATCCCATGTAAATAGCTAAAAAGCATCTCTGAGGAGGAGATGGTTCATAATATGTCCTAACATCTATAACTGTCGATGGTTCATTTAGCACATTTGTTAATAGAACCAAAGCAAGGCAGAAGTATTGAGGGGATTAATATATCTCCCTATAAGTTTAGGGCTGGTTTTTATAACCATTTATTTGCTTTACACTGACTTATATATTTTCCATTTTGACGTTACATGGTTTTAGCGTTGGGATTGCTTTACTTTATATGCATTATCTCCAATATCCCAAAGCACGATATACTATGAAATGCTTTTCGCTGCTATTTTCAATATAAATACCAACTCGTTTCGGATCTAAATCCCACCGAGGTTGAATTTACCTTTCATCTCTTCATTTTTTATTAATTACTACCAGTTCTCGACACTAGAAAGTTGTGAGGGAAAAGGCTGCACCGAGAATCTCCTTTCGGTTCTCATCTTTCTCTTAACTTTAGTCATTAAGGCGCCCAGGAAACAGAGTTCTTATTTAACCCCAACTCTGATGGAGAAAACTTATGATCAAAGCTAGTCCAGCCGAAGCCATCCGGCTTTTGGCGGTATGAAAGAATACATAGTATATTGTATCCTTGCCTTTTTTTTTTTTTAAGACGCCAGTGTGTGATCTGATACTATTTCTATCAGGTCAAGTGACTACATTGGTTTGAGTAGGAAGTGTTACAAAATGGATTTTTACTATTTTTTATCTTTTAGTGGGAGATGAAAGAGTGGCGCCCCTCTGGTAGAAAGGACAGCAGGTATATATTCTTGGACCGGAAGACTAATCCGAATGCTTGCAACAGCTCCACTAAAGATATCCAAATGCAAGATGGGGAGTTAAGCCGGATTGCGGGTTAAATCTACCAGCCAAGAACAAGATCAAGCTGTCTAATGGCCTTCCACAAGGCTTTGGCTGATCTAAAGCTGCGCTAGAAGATATTTGCCCTAGGTGTCCTACAGTGGGATTTAGAAGATCCTCGGAAGTAATAATTACTCAACAAGTATATAATATATATATATATATATATATATATATATATATATATATATATATATATATACATATATATATATGTGTGTGTATGTGTGTGTGTGTGTGTGTGTGTGTGTGTGTGTGTGTGTGTGAGTGTGTGTGTGTGTGTGTGTGAGTATATATATGGGAGAATGTACGAAAAAAACAACAACAGACGAGGACAGGTGGTGTAAACAACAAAAGGATGTATTAGTTTGACGCTCGGGAATACAGAAAGTCTTTAACGTTTCGAGCTACGCTCTTCAACAGAAAGAATACGGAGAAAGCAAGGAGAAAAACACGGAGAAAAAAAATTGAATGAGAGTATATATATATATATATATATATATATATATATATATATATATATATATATATATATATATACAGGGTGGGGTAGAGAGGACGGATGTTTTTGAAATGGCTATTACTCAGCCCCAGGGAGATGGACATATTTCCAATAGGTACCATTCGGTCCGTGGTTGTCTTAGCATTTTATTCTCTTTCGGTGAAGCCATGGCACTGTGGACGATGGAGCATTGCGTGTTTGCCTACGACAATTCTGTGAAGAATAACAAGTCTGTCACAGCAGTTGAGCGTGAGTTTCGGCGCTACTTCAACATTCACCGAAATCAGGCTATTCCCACCTGTAACACAATCTTTCGTTGGGTGAATGCTCTTCGTACACGAGGTACACTAATGAATAGGAGACCAGTGGGGGTGCCACGAATGGTACGGACCCCGGAAAATGTAGAACGCGTCAGACAAGCTTTCATATGGAGTCCGAATCGTTCTGCTTGGAAGCATTCCACTGAACTTGGCATCGGTAATTGATCGGTAAGGTGTATTTTGCATGAAGATCTGCATTTCCACCCGTACAAATTGGTCATTGGGCAACAGTTAAAACCATGGGATTATGTACATTCATTTGAAGGCCAGCTGTATTTTCAGTCCTTCATCGTATAATTAATATCAGATAAACTCCATTCGAACCAAAATACCCAAGTGACACATCACTAACGGACACATTATAGCATGTGGCTCACAGGCTTGTCTCCTCATTCTGTATTTTCTGTCGCTACTATTAAGGCTTCTTCTCGAGTTGCTGAGTCTCCTACCTCCGCCACTCAGATTTCCTCAAATCACACGTTTCTCCACATCACCGTAACCTTGGTGCGCCCAACCCTTCTTTTCCCACATGAAACACAATGTCCAGTCCCTAATCTCCATAACATTGACTCTCTGGACTCCTCCCAGCACCGCTTATGTCTTTCCTTCGGCTTAAACGGAGCATTAACGGCATCGATGTTACTACTCTCAGAGAGTCTGCAAGGGACATGGGCTCCTCTCGTTTCAAGTAAAAAAAATTCTATTAGTTCAAACCAAATTATATGCAGGGAAGTGACAATCATCAATGAGATTTATATAAAACAAAGATGTCATATGTATTACAGATAAAATAAACTTGAACCCAGTAACAATTTTGGCGGTTTCTCGACAGTTCTAACATGCAAAAACTCTCTAGCTACAAAACCTAAAATGACTTTTTAAAATTTCCTTGAAAATGGCAAGCTTTTCCAAAAGATGCCTGGAAGCATTTTATATCCTAGCCATTAAGACGGGAGCCTAAATGAACAAGATATACAGGGTAGGCTAAAAATTAGACTTCGTATCTATTAGTAAGGACTTGATATAAATTTTAGAAAGGAACTGTTTGTGTTATCATAAACAAAAATTACTTGTTAAGTGATACTCAGAACAGTTCCCGTTCACGGTGAGAGCTGCCTTATACAAATACAGCAGCATTACCACAGGATATTGAAAGAACTACTAAACTCATCAAATATTGATGTGGTTATATACGGACTTTGCAAATGATTACACAAAATATGTAATCCCGACATTACTAGGAAAATGAGAGGAGTAGTTTTTAAGGGAAATAAGCCAGTTTGTTCGAGACAATGATACACTTTCAAAGAAATCAACAACTTCTGAGTGAATGTTTTTGTGAACTATCTTGGAACTACCTCTGTAAGAACTCTCATATTCAATACATTTTGAGTGGTGTTCGTAGCTGACGAGGTGAAAACGACACAGATACGCATGAATCCTACGATCCAATGACGTCATTCACAGCCCATCTTCTGTTCTTACACGTGTCTAATAGCATAATTTTTTTCTTGGGACTTGCCCCGCGACCTCAGGTTTTCTCACGTTCGAGTGCACTTATCGAGTGTGACCTTACACGAGTATGTTTCATTCAATGCTGCTCCGTGCGACATTGTTTATTTAATAGTAGCTTGACCAAGCTTTGCGCACATTAGCATACGTTCCGTACACTGCTTTAATAAGAATAATTTCATTCTTAGCCACCTATAAGTGACAGATTTAGTGTTCATGGTTCACAAAATGAACCAACACAGAAACGCATGTGTCCTATGATGCAATGACGTCATTCACAGCTCATCTTGTATTTTCACACTTGTGTAAGACGTGAATTTTCTCCCGGGACAATTTCGGCAGCTGAAGTTCTTCTCACGTCCGAGTGCATTCGAACATTTTGAATATGCTCTTTACATGATTATGTATATATATATATATATATATATATATATATATATATATACATTATATATACATATATATACGTTATATATATGCATACATACATACATACATATATATATATATATATATATATACATATATATATATATATATATATATATATATATACATTATATATACATTATCTATATACATACATATATATATATGTATGTATATGTATATATATAATAATACAAATGATATATGAGTATATGCATGTATACATACATATATGTACATACCTACATCTACATGTATATATAGATGCATATCCGGGTACAGGACGTCAAAAAAGGACCGGGAACATAAACAAAGCACAAAAAAACGAACTTTTTTTACGGACAACAGAATGATCACATAGGAAAACAGACGAGCCACTCAGGGAACTTTTCCTTCATCAGCTGCCTCTATTCTAAACTAGGTGTTTCGAAGATGAGGCAGAACACGCTCTTAGAATAGCTCTTCCCGCGAAGTGGATTAGCCTGCTAAGCGGAGGGTTCCAAAGTAACAAACAAAAACCAATACAGGAAAAATTAAACAGCGAAAACAACATTAAGGGCCGTTAAGCCGAACGCGATGAGATATTGAACGCTGTGATGTGACGAACCTGAACGGAGAGAGAGAGTAGTTCGTCTTTCCTTTATGCTGGCCGAAGGGAGAAAGGAAGAGGTGACCACAGGTCACATGTGATCAACGAGGAGTGGTAGAGAGAGGAAAAGGGAGGAAGTGGAACACAGGTGAGGGACGAGAGACAAGGAGGAAGAGTAAGAGAGAGGTATGTATAGCAGTGAAGGGGAGAAGCAAGGACAACAGAGGGAAGCAGAACGAGAGGGGGAGATAGGTAAGAAGAAAGATAGATAGATAGATAGATAGATAGATAGATAGATAGATAGATAGATAGATAGAGTCGCGTCAGAAATATAAAGTTAAAACTTACTTGCAAATGGACGCGTAGCGTTCGATAATATAATAATACAAATGATATATAAGCATATGCATGTATATATCTATATCTATCTATCTATCTATCTATCTATCTATCTATCTATCTATCTATCTATCTATATATATATATATATATATATATGTGTG
>NC_142932.1:99724008-99729008 GCF_046866305.1 Octopus bimaculoides | reverse complement strand
ACTATATTATACGATACTACCGTGTTACTGCTATTACTGTGTAGATCCTAACTTTAACCCTAAATGTATAGACCTATGACGAGGGGCTTTCTGGCCTTGACCTTCCCGCCTTTCTAAAGAGATATTTATGTGCCCAATATTATAGTCTTTTCGTTATTTAAGTCGATGAGCTGACAGAATCGTTAGCACGCTGGCAAAATGTTGAGTGGCATTGCGTCCGCCTTCACGTTCTGAGTTCAAACTCTTCCGAGGTCGACTTTGTCTCTCATCCTTTCGGGATCGATAAATGCAAGTACCAGTTGAACACCGGGGGGCGATGTAATCGATTTAGTACCTTCCCCTAAACCTGCTAGACTTGCTCCAAAATTTGAAACCAATATATAGTCTTTTCCTTATTCAAGATGCTAAGATATGATGTGGGGGGAGATTTGAATGCTATTTCCAGCGGTTCTAAGGGCTATGCAGAGGCCCCATCGTTGGTTCTAGGAAAATGTATCGGAGAGTGGTGCATTGTGGTACATGGTATGGTATTTATATTGTGTATGTATGGCATAAGGCGGCGAGCTGGCAGAATCGTTAGCACGCCGGAAGAAATGCTCAGCGGCATTTCGTCTGCCTCTACGTTTTGAGTTCAAATTCCGCCGAGGTCGACTTTGCCTTTCATCCTTTCGGGGTCTATAAATCAAGTACCGGTAAAACACTGGGGTCGATGTAATCGATTAGTCCCCTCCTCACAAATTTCAGGTCGTGTGCCTATAGTAGAAAGGATTATATTTTGTATGTATGGCATAGGGCGGCGAGCTGGCAGAATCGTTAGCACGCCAAGCAACTGGGGGCGATGTAATCAACTTAACCCCTCCCACGAACTTGCTGACCTTGTGCCAAAGTTTGAAGCCATTATATTGTATGGTGTGGATGGTGTACTTGTATGTACGCTGTGTTAAGGTGTGTTATTTGATGGTATGGTGGGAAATGTGGCCGAACGATGTCGAACAGCACACCATAGCACTTCATACCATGCAGTAACATACATCGTACCATTTCATATTTCATCATGCATTACCACATCATATCACACCATTCTATGCTGCATCACACTACGTGGTAAAAAGTTAGACACAGGCACGGCTGTGTGTCTTTTGGGTAAGTCTTTCGGCTGTAACTCCAGGCCGACCAAAGTTATTGTGAGTGAATGACAGAAGTAAAGAGACCCGCTTATGATCGTTACAATTTATTTGAATCTGAAATTATACATTCAGATTATTTATTATTATAATGTGAATACTTAATATTTAGTAGACATGCCCTTTGCATTTTTAAATGCAAGGACCCTATTAGGCATGATACTGATTAAATGACAAATATTCTCTTGAGAAATTTATTGCCAAGTTTCATACAGTAATCTCAAAAGATCTGGATTTGAGGATGTTTTCTTGTTCTTTTTACGAAGTGTCCTGTCCATTATGCCCCAGAGGTGTTCAATGGGGTTCATATCTGGTGACTGACTTGGCCATGTAAGTTTTTTAATGTCATTCTCTTCCAACCAATCTTGGGTCTTTTTAGCTGTGTGACAAGGAGCCCCATCTTGCATAAATAGTCTTCTTTAATCATTTTACCACTGGAGGAGATTAGAAGGAGTCCTTTCTGTAATATGGACACATTTACCTGAGTTTATGTTTCCCTCACACTCCACCAGCTCTGAGCGACCATTGCTCCAAATTGCTTCCCATCACATAATAGCCGCCGTGTTTTATTGTTGGCTGCCATCTTTTCAATCCAAATTCTTGATCATAGAGTCTCCAGACTCACACTCGACCACTGTCAGGAAATATATCAAACCTGGACACATCAGAGAATATGCTAGTGGCTTCTCCACCATCTCACTGGCTCAGTCTTTTCTCTGCTTGATATTGGCTGATCGAAGAAGTGGCTTCTTTCTCCTTGCTCTGTCATAGCAGTCAAGTTTGTGGAGATACCTGACAGCTGCTCTGGGACAGACATCAATTTGTTCTGCTGTCAGAGGCCTTGCAACGAGGATTATACTCCACACCTCTCTTAACAAAGCAAAGAGTACCGCCAGAGGGTTCTGATCACCTGGACGAGGTGATGTGGACTCCTTCCCCACTCTGGTGAATTGCACAATCGTTCTATTAACTATAGAAAGCGGGATCCCAAGGTTTTCTGCGATTTTATGCTGATCAAGTCCACCTTCAGATTGACCCACAATGCGGCTTCTTTGAAATTCGGACAGTTCCGAGGCTTTTTTTGTACGTAGCATGATTAAACAGTCATATAGAATCTGAAACATAAAAATGCCAATTAATAAAAAAAATATAAACTTGTTAAAATAACCATTAAACAATGTTTTATGGCTGTCTATTTACTTCTGTCATATCTGTGTATATGTATTTCTGTCTGTCGCCCTCCTTACCACTTGAAAGCCGGTGTCGGTTTGTTTACGACCCCATAACTTATGGTTCGGCAAACAGATCGATAGATTAAGCACTAGATAAAAAAAAAAGAAAAAGGAGTATCGGACTCCAGTTCTTCGACTAAAAAACTTCAAGGCGGTGCCTCAGTATGGCCGCAGTCCAATGAGTGATACAAGTAAACGATAAAAAAATGCATACTCTACTTCACACGTCACACTGTCATAGCGCAGCATATGATACTTAACCGTGCCCCACCATATTACAGCATAACACACCACTTCACACCATATCACACAATTCCGTAAAATATCACACTATACTACAGCATACCATACCGTACCATACATGACATCATACTATACTATATACCATGCCACATCATCCAATAACAAGTCATATCACTAAAACACCAGACCCTATTCTGTTATCACGTTTCAGCATTCCCTCCTCACGTCTCCACCTCTGACATGGGGAGCAGCAAAATCATTAACAGTAATACAAAGGAAAAAAGCAGCAGCAGCAGCAGCAGCAGTAGCAGCAGCAGCAGCATAAAGACTAATAACATCATAAACGATCCAATAATAATCAATATTTGATTAGAACATTGTAATTACTTGCCTTCTTTATTGACCAATTAAGCTTCCTCAGCCCATGCCATATATGGCCATGGATCCACTGAATCTCTCTATTTATCTATCAATCTATCTCTCTATCTATCCATCTATTTATCTGTCTGTCTGTCTGTCTGTCTGTCTGTCTGTCCTTTCGTCTGTCTCTGTCTGTCTGGATGTTTGTTTGGCTGACTATCTATCTGTGTACGTATCTTTGTATGTACGTATATATGACTATGTGATACGTAAGTGTGTGTGTAGGTAGATATGCATATACGAATGTGTATATATATAAATTTATGTAGAGTGACATACACACGCACACACACACACACACACACACACACACACACATATGCATGATACATTTATGCATATTATACATATAGATATATAGGTACGTACATACGTACACACACACACACATAATTAATTCGTTAATTTAAGTGACTCGTGGTTAAATGGTACTAAGCAACAATAACAACATTGACAGCAACATCTCACGTTGAAACCATACTAGAACTGAACTAAAAATCCGACAAATCCTTACATGCACCTAAAGATTGCATGGTTGTCCTACTGGAAGTGAAATTATATAATATGGCATAAAATACATTCGATCACGCATCATAGGCGTAGACATGGCTATGTGGTAAGACGTTTCCTTGTCAACCACATAATTCCGTGTTCAATCACACTACGTGACACCTTGACCAAGTATCTTGAAGTTTTTTAGTCGAAGAACTGAAGTCCGGTACTCCTTTTTCTTCTTTTTTTTTAATCTAGTGCTTAATCTATAGATCTGTTTGCCGAACCATAAGTTATGGGTCGTAAACAAACCGACACCGGCTTTCAAGTGGTAAGGAGGGCGACAGACAGAAATACATATACACAGACATGTCGAAAGGGTCTGGTGTTTTAGTGATATGACTTGTTATTGGATGATGTGGCATGGTATATAGTATAGTATGATATCATGTATGGTACGGTGTGGTATGCTGTAGTATAGTGTGATATTTTATGGAATTGTGTGATATGGTGTGAAGTGGTGTGTTATGCTATAATGCGGTGGAGTACGGTTAAGTATCATATGCTGCGCTATGACAGTGTGACGTGTGAAGTAGACCAAAGTCTAGTGAGTCGATTTGGCAGACGGAAACTTACAGAAGCCCGTCATATATATACATACGTGTGTGTGTGTGTGTGTGTGTGTGTGTGTGTGTGTGTGTGTGTGTGTGTGTGTGTGTGTGTGTGTGTGTCTTCGTTTCTGTGTTTGGCCTCCGTCACCGCTTGACAACCGGAATCGGTGTACTTACGCCTCCGTAACTTGACGTTTCGGCAAAAAGACCGATAAAATAAGTGCCTGATTTAAAAAGAAAGAAAAAAACAAGTATTGGTAGCGATTAGTTCGACTAAAAGTTCCTCGGGGCGGTGCCCCAGCATGGCTGCAGTCTAAGGACGGAAACAAGTAAAAGATAAAAGATATAAAGATATCAGAAAAGTCACGCGTCAAACATTGGAACGGTACAGCTAAAGACTAGCAATGGAAGCAAGCCAACGAGGAAGACACCGCTTTTGTAATTCTTAATGTTAGAGCTGCTGCCCCCCTTAGAAGGGCTGGAAGGGGCATTGGAAGGCAAGGGCTGTTGAGTAAGGGTTGAGGATGTAAAGGGTGTCGAGATGGCAAGAAGGGGACGTTTGAAGGTGCAAGAGGTATTGAGGGGGGGGTGTAAGGAGCGCTGAAGAGGCAAGAGGTGTTGAGGGGGGAAAAGGTACTGGGGAGTAGTATTGAAGGAATTGGGGGCTTCGAGAGGAAAGGGGTTAGGGGATAGAAGCAAAGAAAACAAATTAGTAGCTGCTCGTAAAACTGTCACCCACGTTAAGCGCTGTGGCAATGTGATCTTATTTCTTGAATAATATAAAATAAATAAATGATGATGATGTGTATGCGTGCGTG